>NW_026854996.1:0-74824 GCF_026571515.1 Ruditapes philippinarum | reverse complement strand
AAAGAATTTTTTTCATAGAAATAACGTGAATAAACAATGTTTTCATGGGAAATTGGTATGTGACATTGACATTATAAAAATGTATATGATTGTTTTTTGGCAAAATTTGGCAAAATAATCCATTCAAATGAAAGGCTTTCAGCTATATAACAACTAAGACAAGTTATGGGAAGTCTAATTATTTAAAATCACTGCAAGATGATATCTGATGGCTGAAGACTAAAGTGGATTTAAATAAATAAAAAAAAACATCAAAATATCTGTTTTTCTCAAATTCTAATATCAATATTAAGAGATGATGTCAAAATTATTTTGTATACCTTTTATGTTTTATTTTTACTTGTCTGTATTTATATGAAATGGTTGGATATTTATGCATTCCAATGCATGTCCTGGGGCCTCTATGGTCCAGTAGTTAAGGTTGTCAACTTCAGTTAATTGCCATTCAGTGCTGTGAGTTTGAACCTCTTCTTTGACTTTCATGTGGAAAAGCTGTCCTGCAAGCTTACAGAATGCCAAGGGGCACCTGAGGGGGTCTTCCTGCAGCTGGAAAGTCACAAATTGACCGTAACATTGTCTGTGTGATCTGAAACCCAACAAACTTTGGACATCATGTATGATTAACCTTTACCTTAAGTAAGGTCACCTTGATATACCTTGAGGTCAATATTACTATTATATTAGGATTACTGTATCTTTATGTTGTTAGTTATGTACTACATGTAATAATTAATAGATATGGCATTACATTGTGTTCATGTGGGATCTTGTTTACTTAAATAGTTCATCTATTTAAAGAATACTTGGGCTGTCATACTTTTACTAAAGGGTTGTCCTACTTTTCCTAAAGAATACTAGGGATGTCCTTTTTAATTTTCCTAAAGCATATTGGGGCTGTCCTCCTTTTTCTTAAGAATACTGGGGCTGTCCTACTTTTCCAAAAGAATATTGGGGCTGTCCTACTTTTCCTAAAGAATACTGGGACTGTCCTACTTTTCCAAAAGAATATTGAGGCTGTCCTACTTTTCCTTAAGACTACTGGGACTGTCCTTCTTTTCAAAAAGAATATTGAGGCTGTCCTACTTTTCCTAAAGAATACTGGGACTGTCCAACTTTTCATAAAGAATACAAGGGCTGTCTTACTTTTCCTAAAGAATACTGTGACTGTCCTACTTTTCCTAAAGAATATTGGGGCTGCCCTACTTTTCCTTAAGAATACTAGGTCTGTCCTACTTTTCCTTAAGAATACTGGGACTGTCCTACTTTTCCAAAAGAATATTGAGGCTGTCCTACTTTTCCTAAAGAATACTGGGACTGTCCTATCTTTTCCGAAAGAATACTGAGGCTGTCCTACTTTTCCTTAAGACTACTGGGACTGTCCTTCTTTTCAAAAAGAATATTGAGGCTGTCCTACTTTTCCTTAAGAATACTGGGACTGTCCAACTTTTCAAAAAGAATATTGAGGCTGTCCTACTTTTCCTAAAGAATACTGGGACTGTCCAACTTTTCATAAAGAATACAAGGGCAATCTTACTCTTCCTAAAGAATACTGGGACTGTCCTACTTTTCCTAAAGAATATTGGGGCTGCCCTACTTTTCCTTAAGAATACTAGGACTGTCCTACTTTTCCTAAAGAACACTGGGACTGTCCTACTTTTTCTAAAGAATACTGGGGCTATCCTACTTTTCCAAAAGAATTCTAGTACTGTCCTACTTTTTCTAAATACTACTTTTCCTAAAGATAACTGGGGCTGTCCTAATTTTTCTTAAGAATATTTGGCTGTCCTACTATTCCTTAAGAATACTAGGGCTGTTCTACTTTTTCCTAAAGAATACTAGGGCTTTCCTTTTTTCCAAAAGAATACTGGGGCTGTCCTACTTTTAATAAAAGAATGCTGGGGCTGTCCTACTTTTTTAGTAATACTAGGTCTGTCCTACTTTTCCTAGAGAATACTGGGACTGTTCTTCTTTTCCAAAAGAATACTGGGACTGTCCTACTTTTCCAAAAGAATATTGAGGCTGTCCTACTTTTCCTAAAGAATACTGGGACTGTCCTACTTTTCCAAAAGAATATTGAGGCTGTCCTACTTTTCCTTAAGAATACTGGAACTGTCCAACTTTTCAAAAAGAATATTGAGGCTGTCCTACTTTTCCTTAAGAATACTGGGACTGTCCAACTTTTCATAAAGAATACAGGGGCTGTCTTACTTTTCCTAAAGAATACTGGGGCTGTCCTACTTTTAATAAAAGAATGCTGGGACTGTCCTACTTTTTCTAGTAATACAAGGTCTGTCCAACTTTTCCTAAAGAATACTGGGACTGTTCTTCTTTTCCAAAAGAATACTAGGACTGTCCTACATTTCCTTAAGAATACTTGGGCAGTCATACTTTGTTTTCCTAAAGAATACTGGGCCTGTCCTACTTTTCCTAAAGAATACTGGGGCTGTCCTACTTTTCCTAAAGAATACTAGGGTTGCCCTACTTTTCCTAAAGAATACTAAGGTTGCCCTACTTTTCCTAAAGAATACTCAGGTTGCCCTACTTTTCGTAAAGAACACTAGGGTTGCCCTACTTTTCCTAAAGAGCACTTAGGTTGCCCTACTTTTCCTAAAGAATACTAGGGTTGCCCTACTTTTCCTAAAGAACACTAAGGTTGCCCTACTTTTCCTAAAGAATACTAGGGTTGCCCTACTTTTCCTTGAGAATACTAAGGTTGCCCTACTTTTCCTAAAGAACACTTATGTTGCCCTACTTTTCCATATGAACACTTAGGTTGCCCTACTTTTCCTAAAGAATACTAAGGTTGCCCTTCTTTTCCTAAAGAATACTTGGGTTACCCTACTTTTCCTAAAGAATACTAGGGTTGTCCTACTTTTCCTAAAGAATACTAAGGTTGCCCTATTTTCCTAAAGAATACTAAGGTTGTCCTACTTTTCCTAAAGAACACTAAGGTTGTCCTACTTTACCTAAAGAATACTAGGGTTACCCTTCTTTTCCTAAAGAATACTAGGGTTACCCTTCTTTTCCTAAAGAATACTAAGGTTGCCCTTCTTTTCCTAAAGAAAACTAAGGTTGCCCTCCTTTTCTTTGCATTTGTATCAATGTTGCATATTGTTAAGGATTGTGTGCAACTTCATTGATGAGAAATAAGTTTGGCTGTAAAAGTAAAATAAGATATGTATACATTGTATATTTTTGTTGGGAATATAAATAAGTGTTGTGCAATATTAAATATGTGAGAGGTAGACTAAATTACCAATGTTTGCAAGTATGAAATATAGAACTTGTTCTGAATGTGAATGGTTGGGATATATGTAATATAATGTCATTTCTGTCTTTTGTTGTGTATAAAATTATGTGCTAACTAAAAATATGTGAAATAAATGATCAAATTGCTATATTTAGTTGATACATGAAACAGTAATTTTTTACATGTAGAAAATAATTTGTGCATACATGTACTATAGAAGGAGCTTATGAAGTGTGTAGTTACAATGTTAACATCACCTCACCTATGTGACAAAAATTGTATTGATAGGGGCAAATGAAAACATTACTTTCTTACATATTAGACTAAATTTTCTAGTGTTTGCATGGATACTTGAAAATGTCTAATAACATACCTGATGTAAGGAGATTCAGGTGCTTTACATAATTTCAATCCGCCTTTAGCAGAAAGTTTTTTAGTAGGATGATGTAAATCAGCAGTAATGAAATAAAGTTTTTAATTCATACTGTACTACAAGAATGAAGTGTCAAATAAAATTATAAAATTATTACTTCTTTTAATAATTTTAATAAGGTAAATATCTAGTATTTATGACCTTTATAGTGGTGATGTGTCTTAAAACCCAACCAAAACATCTCTGTGGTTGACTATCTATATTGACTATAGTAAGTTGAAGTTCAATGTTACTCCAAGACTGAAAAAAGACTGTAGCTCATGAACAAGTCTGTGGCATTCTCAGGGCTGTATAAAAAACTGTACACAAATACATGTTAATGTATTTGAAATGGCAGTTATCTTTATACATTGTTTTATTTTATTTTTATATTATGTCATTGTAGAAGGTGAAGATGAAAAAGATGAAGAAGAAGATTCAGGAAAGAAAGAAGAATTATGACAGAAGAGAACATTTAGACCACAGTTTATGATTAATTTGATATTTTTATGTAAAATTATTGTGTTTCCGTTAAATTTATGCATTTTTTGTGCTCTTGTTAGTCACCACAATTGCCTTCCAAAGTCAGGATCATTTCATCAGATCAATACTTTGCAGTTTAGTGTTCAAGTTTTTCTATTTCACCCCTATGAAGACACCTGATAAAATATTTTTGGTTGACAGTTTTTAAGTGTTGTTTAAATGTGGTACTGTAGATCTAGTTTCATTAAATTAAGATTTAATTTAAACAAATTTTAAAAAATTGATGTAATCTTTATATTTTATGATGATTTTGGCCACAATCATTACTAAGATAATATTTAAGGTACTTTTATTCCTTTCACCTTGTCATATATTGTATATACAAAAACATAATTGATATCATAAAAGAAAGGGAAAAAAATGATGATGTATGTCATTAAAGAAGAAAGTATGGAGTAGTTTTCCAATTCTTATGGAATGAAATTAAAAAAAAGTTTGTAAATATAATATATATATATATATATACCTTTGTGAAATCCACCTATATAGAATTGGTTGTCAAACAATAAACACAGCCAGTTATGTTTTTATTTCATCAAATCATTAGTAGCTCCTTGTAAGTGAATGTATTTATCAAGAAAAGTGAAGTATACAAGTTTTGACGACAGATTTAACATGGTATGTCAGGGTCAATTGTGCATGATTGTGTGATCTTAAAAGATACATCAATGTGACTGTTATGCTATGTTATATTAAGTTATGTTATGTTGTGAAAGCAACATGTCTCCTGATCTTTATTTTGAAAAATAAAGAAAATATTTTAAATATTGACAAGTATTCAAAGAAATAAAAGCTTTATCATCATGCTGACCAGGCTCTATACTGGTGGCAAAGGCTAATTACTTTCAGTTCCAGTAGATAAGGGGTTAAACTCTAAATACTCTATGTATTATTTTTTTAACCAGGTTTTCAACGAAAACCGGGTTATTGTAATGCTGAAGTCTGCGGGCCGGCGGGCCGGCGTCAACTTTTGGTTTCCGCTCAATAACTCGAGTTTGCTTTGGCCTATTGACACCAAACTTGGTGTATGGATAGCTTATATCAAGAGGCAGCTTGGGATTGCTATCCAGGTGTCTGTGATTAAGGTCACGGTCACTGTTATTATGCCCCCATTTCGAAGAAAAGGGGGTATATTGCTTTGCACTTGTCGGTCCGTCGGTCTGTCGGTCCGTCGGTCCGTAGACCAAATGGTTTCCGAGTGATAACTAAAGAACCCTTAGGCCTAGGAACTTCAAACTTGGTATGGTGATTGGTCATGACCAGTAGATGACCCCTATTGATTTTGGGGTCAAGGGGTCAAAGGTCAAGGTCACATTGACCTTGAAAGCAAAAACGGTTTCCGATCAATAACTAAAGAACCTTAAGGCCTAGGAACTTCAAACTTGGTATGGTGATTGGTCATGATCAGTAGATGACCCCTATTGATTTTGGGGTCAAGGGGTCAAAGGTCAAGGTCACATTGACCTTGTAGGTAAAAACGGTTTCCGATCAATAACTAAAGAACCTTAAGGCCTAGGAACTTCAAACTTGGTATGGTGATTAGTCATGATCAGTAAATGACCCCTATTGATTTTGGGGTCAAGGGGTCAAAGGTCAAGGTCACATTGACCTTGTAGGTAAAAACGGTTTCTGATCAATAACAAAAGAACCCTTAGGCCTAGGAACTTCAAACTTGGTATGGTGATTGGTCATGATCAGTAGATGACCCCTATTGATTTTGGGGTCAAAGGTCAAGGTCACATTGACCTTGTAAGTAAAAACGGTTTCTGATCAATAACAAAAGAACCCTTAGGCCTAGGAACTTCAAACTTGGTATGGTGATTGGTTATGACCAATCAGATGACCCCTATTGATTTTGGCATTAAGGGTTCAAAGGTCAAGGTCACATTGACCTTGTAGGTAAAAACCTTTTCCGATCAATAATGAAAGAACCCTTAGGCCTAGGGACTTCAAACTTGAGATGGTGATTGGTCATGATCAGTAGATGACCCCTATTGATTTTGGGGTCAAGGGGTCAAAGGTCAAGGTCACATTGACCTCTTAGGTAAAAACGGTTTCCGATCAATAACTAAAGAACCCTTAGGCCTAGGAACTTCAAACTTGGTATGGTGATTGGTCATGACCAGCAGATGACCCCTATTGATTTTGGGGTTAAGGGGTTAAAGGGCAAGGTCACATTGACCTTGTAGGTAAAAATGCTTTCCGATCAATAACTTAAGAACCCTTATGCCTAGGAACTTCAAACTTGGTATGGTGATTGGTCATGACCAGCAGATGACCCCTATTGAGTTTTAGGTGAAGGGGTCAAAGGTCAAGGTCACATTGACCTTGTAAGTAAAAACGGTTTCTGATCAATAACTCAAGAACGCTTAGGCCTAGGAACTTCAAACTTGGTATGGTGATTTGTCATGACCAGCAGATTACTCCTATTGATTTTGGGATCAAGGGGTCAAAGGTCAAGGTCACAATGACCTTGTAAGTAAAAACGGTTTCTGATCAATAACTAAAGAACGCTTCGGCCTAGGAACTTCAAACTTGGCATGGTGATTGGTCATGACCAGCAGATGACCCCTATTGATTTTGGGGTCAAAGGTCAAGGTCACATTGACCTTGTATGTTAAAACGGTTTCCGATCAATAATAAGAGAACCCTTAGGCCTAGGAACTTCAAACTTGGCATGGTGATTGGTCATGACCAGCAGATGACCCCTATTGATTTTGGGGTCAAGGGGTCAAAGGTCAAGGTCACATTGACCTTGTAGGTAAAAACGGTTTCTGATCAATTTACTAAAAACGCCTAGGCCTAGGAACTTCAAACTTTGTATGATGATTGGTCGTGACCAGCAGATGACCCCTATTGAGTTTTGGGTCAAGGGGTCAAAGGTCAAGGTCATGACCAGTAGATACTTTATAACCCTTATTAATTGTTTGATCACTGGGTCAGAAGTCATGCATAATAACCTTATCACATGACTAATTGGCTGCTGATAGGGGGCATACATGTTTTACAAACATATCTTGTTAAAAATAGAAATTCAGTTTCTGCTAAATAACTTGAGTTTGCTTTTGCCTTTTGACACCAAACTTGATGAATGGGTAGTTTATATAAAGAGGCAGCTTGGGATTGCTACCCAAGTGTCTGTGATCAAGGTTAATGTATTTAGTTTTCATGTTATAACTTGAGTTTGCTTTGACCTTTTGACAATAAACTTGCTGAGTGGCAGCTTTGGATTGCTACTTAGATATCTAGGAGCAAGTTCAAGGTCATTTGCTTACAATAGAATTTTCAGCTTCTACTCAATAACTTCAGTGTACTTTGACCTATTGATTGCTGTCACATCAAAATTTGGTTGTTGAAAACCTGGTATTCGTCGCATTGCGGCGCTTCTTGTCTTAAGTTTTTTTTTTAAATTCAATATTGTATTGGAGGTTTGCAGCTTTATTAACATGTTGTAGACATTTTGGGTTGAATGTTTTGTTTTAAGCGATGGGTTGAGTTAAATTTTGGTTTAAATTTTGTGTTTAACATGTAGTTAATTTTCATTCCTACCATGACATTTAAGTTATCATCTGTTATTGTTTTTTCTATCAATAACATACCAGGATTAGTCAGTGAGGTATAATCTATATCTTAGGCTCACTGCAGAAATTTACTGTTTTTCACCTGGTTGCATGAGTTATTTGAGAGAGTTTGTTTGTTTTGGTAATAGTTAAGATCAAGTATATCTAATTTCAAAGTTAAAGTCAGGCTTAGTGTGTAAAGTTGCTTCATTTGAAACACTCTGCCCCAACTGCTATGTCTTCAGATCCTGCCAGAAACTTGGATTCTTTCATATGAGGAAGTTATCCAGCAAGTTAACTGAGTGACAGTGATTCTACTAAGGTGCCTGGTTGTGCCTGAAATAATGCATTAAAAGCTACCTGTACAGGTGTTCCTGCACTAGTAAAACTGGAAATCTATCAACCCACTTTTACAGCGTTGGATGTCACCCAAAACACCAACAAAAATAATGGATATAATGATGAAAACTGAAAGCAGAATTTTTCATGTCTGAATTTTTTTTTCATTTCAAGGAAATAGAAAAGAAAAAAGGGTATCATCTCATTATGACAAGACCTAGTATCATCCTTATATTGTGTTCATTTATGTTGTTAAAGTATTTATGCTAGATGTATTATTATAGTCTAAATTTTAGCCCTAATTTGCCTTATGTCAGCCTTTTACTGCTTTGAATTTTCATATGAAAAACTTAAAATTTGATAATCTTATATGTCAAGTTTCATGAATACATGTATTAAAGAACCCTTTTGATATATAACTTGTTAGGGTATTATAAAGTACTACATTGAATTTGGAGTTACATTAATGATACTATTTAAACGAATGTCAGTGGTTCTACTCATGGTACAAGTTTTGAAAAAATGTTCACACCACCAGTAAATGGCTGGAAAGTTGCCATATGACCTATAAGGTGTTGGTGGGACATAAAACCCCACAGAAAAACCCAACAAAACATTAATATATTGTATTCAAAATTATGATGTTATGAATCTATCAAAGTACATTGTATAGCAGAATTTATTGGCTTTGTGCTTAATTCAAGCCAAAAACTAGTCAGTCATCAATTGTCATGGATATGTGTGCATGTAATGAGCATCCTTCACTAAAACTAAATATAGACACAATTGTTGTACAGCACTAGTAAAGACTTCTGCAAACTTTATAAAAGCTTGTAAACCTTGTTTCCATCTTTGTACTTTTTTTGTTTGATGTGGCTGAGTGGTTAAAGTAGCTGTGTTCTAATCATTTTGCCTTCACCACTTTGGGTTTGAATCTTTGAATTCTTTTATGTAAGGAATTTATTCAGCTAGCTTATTGAATGTTGGTATTCTACTTAGATGGACGCTAGTGCCCGAAATTATGCTAGAAGAAGCACCTGAGGTGGTCGTCCTTCAGTAAATGTGGAAGGTGACTTAATTACCTTAACAGTGACAGTGTAATTTAATAGCAAACAAAAACAATGCGATTTATTGGTAAGGAGGTCAAAGCCTGTAACTATTTTGTTTATTGTTTTGTAATATAATGTATGGAAAAAGGCCTATGAAGGTAGATCATTGGACCACAGAATGGGGCATTGAAATATATATTGTAAAAATGTGGAAATAAATGATTAAACAATTAAAATATATTTATATTTACCTGTAACCTCTGTTGTTAAATACATGACTTCACAAATGTTACTTGAGACTGGGAACCAGTACACATGTATGCTAAATGAATTCAACTACACTTCAGCCTCATTAAAACGCTCATGTTGGGGTCCAATGTCTCAACACCGCGTTCTAACGAGGCTCTCATTAGAACGCTCATTGTATCAATGTTATATTATGATATTTAATATTTTATGATATGAATAAATTTACATTTATGTGACTCTGTGTGTTCATTGAAATCGGATGTTTGAGGAAATTTTTATTTTTCTATAATAAACAAATCACCCTATGGCTACACAATGAATGCATAAAGCAGTGGTTTGATTTAAATTTTTTTCGGTATCTATTATATCTAACCATTCACCAGACTTTTGTATGTCATGTGACCAAGCATACAAAATTAATGTATTTCAGGGTATGTTTGCAGATATTTAAAAATCCTACACTTTTTTGGTTGTCTTTGAATACCTCAGCAGCTCTGTGGCTTCCATGAAAGAACCAATAAATTGCTTAGCCTGCAAGTGCTGACTCAATCATGTGACCAGTGCAAAGCAAGATCGGCTGATAAATTATATATTTTGGTGCAGATCGGAATAACCATCCCAAGTGTAACCGCCCATTGGAATGTAAACTTGCCAAGTTGCTGTCTTTGACTGTATAACAGGCATCTCATCTGGCACCCCCATGCCAGATGAAATTTCAGGCATGAGTAAAACTAACAGAAACACCAGTTTGATATCCAAGAAAAGTTCATTTGATATATTTAGTATTGTTAGGGTTAACTCTGTATATAGTTCATGTAATAAATATCCTATTTTATCATAATGAAAAGATTTACAGTTTATTTGGGAAAATGATGCTTCAAATAATCACAAATTGAAGATAAAATAACTTTTAATGAAAAGGTTGTTTGACTTTGTTCTGCACAGTGGCAAATTACAGGTATATATAAAAAGCTAATGCAATTATAACAAGCATTTGATAGTATTGCGGGCAATACAGTAGTCCCCTACCGGTCCCTCAAAAAGTTCTTTAATTGTCATACACTCCTGTGTATTGCCATTTATAATGAATTTGAGGATGAAGTCTGTATTTGAAAATATCGACCACAAAACATAATAAAATAAGTTTGTCTATATCACAGTAATGTGTTAAGTTTCCATGCTTAGTAAGGAAATTATGTTTATACAACCTTGTCATATTATTACGATGTAGGATTTTAAAGTAAATCCTATAAGGATTAAAGAAGTTGGAGTGAAAATACCAGTTTCTCGAAAAAAATCTAAGTTCAAGAGGGACATAATTCTGGAAATAGTCTTGCTAGAGTATTTAACCTTCTAAAAAATGTCGAGTGATAATAAGAAACATATATATGAAGTTTGAAGTAGATACATTAGGAAATAAAGAAGTTATTTAAAAAAGACAACATTTTTTCCCCTAAAAAATCTAAGTTCAAGGGAGGTAATACTGATATTTTTTGTGCTAGAGTTATAAACCTTGTCACATATGATGTGGTTGATGACCAGAAACTTATATTTAAAGTTTGAAGTAAACACCTTAAGAAACAAGATATGTTTGTAAAACATGTATGCCCCCTATCAGCAGCCAATTAGTCATGTGATAAGGTTATTATGACTTCTGACCCAGTGATCAAACAATTAATAAGGGTTATCAAGTATCTACTGGTCATGACCTTAACCTTTAACCCCTTGACCCAAAACTCAATAGGGGTCATCTGCTGGTCACGACCAATCATCATACAAAGTTTGAAGTTCCTAGGCCTAAGCGTTTTTAGTTAATTGATCGGAAACCGTTTTAACATACAAGGTCAATGTGACCTTGACCTTTGACCCCTTGACCCCAAAATCAATAGGTCATCTGCTGGTCATGACCAATCACCATACCATGTTTGAAGTTCCTAGGCCAAAGGGTTCTTAAGTTATTGATTTGAAAGCATTTTTACCTACAAGGTCAATGTGACCTTGCCCTTTGACCCCTTAACCCCAATATCAATAGGGGTCATCTACTGGTCATGACCAATAATCATACCAAGTTTGAAGTTCCTAGGCCTAAGGGTTCTTTAGTTATTGATCGGAAACCGTTTTTACCTAAGAGGTCAATGTGACCTTGACCTTTGACCCCTTGACCCCAAAGTCAATAGGGGTCATCTGCTGGTCATTACCAATCACCATACCAAGTTTGAAGTTCCTAGGCCTAAGGGTTCTTTTGTTATTGATCAGAAACCGTTTTTACCCAAGAGGTCAATGTGACCTTGACCCCTTGACCCTAAAATCAATAGGGGTCATCTACTGATCATGACCAATCACCATACCAAGTTTGAAGTTCCTAGGCCTTAAAGTTCTTTAGTTATTGATCGGAAACCGTTATTGCTTACAAGGTCAATGTGACCTTGACCTTTGACCCCTTGACCCCAAAATCAATAGGGGTCATCTACTGATCATGACCAATCACCATACCAAGTTTGAAGTTCCTAGGCCTTAAAGTTCTTTAGTTATTGATCGGAAACCGTTTTTGCTTACAAAGTCAATGTGACCTTGACCTTTGACCCCTTGACCCCAAAATCAATAGGGGTCATCTACTGATCATGACCAATCACCATACCAAGTTTGAAGTTCCTAGGCCTTAAAGTTCTTTAGTTATTGATCGGAAACCGTTTTTGCTTACAAGGTCAATGTGACCCTGACCTTTGACCCCTTAACCCCAAAATCAATAGGGATCATCTACTGATCATGACCAATCACCATACCAAGTTTGAAGTTCCTAGGCCTTAAGGTTCTTTAGTTATTGATCGGAAACCGTTTTTGCTTACAAGGTCAATGTGACCTTGACCTTTGACCCCTTGACCCCAAAATCAATAGGGGTCATCTACTGGTCATGACCAATCACCATACCAAGTTTGAAGTTCCTAGGCCTAAGGGTTCTTTAGTTATCACTCGGAAACCATTTGGTCTACGGACCGACGGACCGACAAGTGCAAAGCAATATAACCCCTTTTCTTCGAAATGGGGGCATAATAAAGAAGATATAGTGAAAAAGCTAAAAAATTTAAATCAGAAATCTTGAAATTCAGGCTATTTGTTGCCATAGCAACCAGAATTTTCAACATAGGAAGAAAAGAAAAAGATGTGCACAATCTCCAGATCTACCCATATTTCAAGTTTCATAAAAATATTTTCAGTACTTTTTGAGTTATCACTGGATCCAGTTTATGTGTTAAATTTGCCATATTTTCAGACTATTTGTTGCCATAGCAACCAGAATTTTCAACATAGGAAGAAAAAAAAAAGACGTGCATAATCTCCATACTGCCATCTATCCATATATCAAGTTTCATAAAAATATTTTCAGTACTTTTTGCGTTATCGCGGGATCCAGTTTTGTGGACGGACGGACTGACGGACGGACAGACAGACGGACGGACGGACGGACAGACGGACGGACAGACGGACGGAGGGTAAACCTAAAGTCCCCTCCGGTTAAACCGGTAGGGGACTAATTATATAATCTTAAGTAAACACCATATATTACTAACATAATTATAGCTGAGAATGTACCAGTGGTTTCCAAGGGAGTTAAATCCTTGGTAATTTTTATTCAAATTGTATTAAATTATGTCCCTTCTTTATAAACATTTACTTTTAAGCCAAATCAAACTGAATCTGAGATACTTATAATTAATATATTTTTAAAGTTTAGTTATAATTTTAATTTAATATGCTTGAAAATTGTGAACAACCACAGAAACTGTATTATGAAGGCTATATTAGTTTGAAATACTGATATTGCAATGGTCCCCATTCTAGTGAGACTATTAGAAGAATTATGGGACTATTCTACTCATTTGTATGTCTGCTTCACACGTTGAAGTTTTGCACGAAACATCATCTTATTGTGTTAACTTTGCACATACCGGTAATTAGTGTAGGTTATTATCAAAGACATATAACTACATAACATATAGTCTACAATCTTTGACTGAAGGTAAAATCATTGACTGAAACTGTCTTAAGTTAGTCCTAAAGTGGGTTTTATTTCCTACCTAGGACTTAGGATACACTTAAGACTTTCTATGAAACGCAGCCTTGGTCCTTGTGTTCTATACAAGATCAACCTCCTTCATATCCAAGTCTGAAAAAAGTGGAGAGTGTTATCTTATTTACAGCTCTTGTGCTTTTTTCCCTTCCAGAGACAATATTGACTGAATTATAACTGGTTTAAACTGTCTAATTATGCAATATGATGATAATTTAATATAAAGCATTACACAGAAACTTCTAAACATATGACCAAAGGTACTGTAACACTTGCGCAACTGTAGTTATACAAATCAAGGCAATATATTTTTTACAGCAATATTATCTAAAAATACAGTGTAGTAATTATTGTATATACATGTAACTATTACAAGGGGCCTAAATAATTTATGTTATATAGACTATATATAGAATCTTAGAATGTTTTATAACTCGAGTCTTCGTTACAAAATTGTTTTTCCGATAAATCAAATTACTAGTACATGTAATCCTTTGACCTCTGTATATAAAGGTGACACAACGGAATTGTTCTGAAGGGACATAGAATTTACCATTTACATACGATCTCAAAATATTAAAAGAAATCAGCTTGAAAAAGAAAGGAGGAACAATAATATTTTTATCTAAAAATGTTAATTTTTGTTGCATATGTTTTGCTTGTTTTCTGTTGTGACTTCACACGTGGATGTAAGACTTCAGTTTGGCGAAATATGACAATGGAGGAGTTGTTGCTAAAGTCGGATATTGTTGTTTACGGCCAAGATCGTGAACATAGAAAACTTCGCACACCACTAGAAGTTGATTCCAGGTTTGATGTTTACTGTGTGCTTAAAACTGGATTATATCAAGTACCTGGGCAGGTTATTATTGAAAATATCAGAGGAGAGGGTGACGAATGTTCCGGTGTCGATGAGCAGACGAAAGAGGGAAACATGTATATAGTTGGTCTAACACGAACGCTGAATGGTTTCATGAAATATGCAGACATTAATCCTTTACAAAAAACAGCATTCCCTCCAACAAGTGAAAACTTTGATAAAATCATCGCAACCTGCGGCCTCGACACATGGACTCCACCTAGGACGGGAGCTATAGATGGATGCCCAGTAGCTAGTAAACCAAGATTCTGTACTAAAATTAGAGACCCAACAAAGTTTAACACAGCTGTGGCTACCACTTATTCTGTTCTTGTGTTATCTGTAATTTCTGTGTCAATTTTTATGAAATTTGGAATAATCCAAGGCTGATTTTTTGCTGTTACTGATGCTTCTGTTTAATTTATTATGTGAATATTGTTCTCTACCTTTTCTCTAGTCAGGATCTTGACATATTTTCTAATATTGTAAAACTGGTAATGACTTGTAAACTCTAGGACAGAAGTTAAACTATATCATTGTCACATTTTATACTCGTACAAAACATTCTGATAGGAAGATTCTGCATTATATGCTTCAAATCTTCAATGACAAGGAAGTGTCATGCTGCAATGCTATAGAAAAATAACTACCTTATGTTATTACATGTATTGAACAAACTTGGAATTATCCACTACAACAATTTTTCATGATTAAACACTTGAAGCTCATGATTTTGTTTTAATTCATTCGGGTCAAGTACTTGCTTGTTGAGATATTTTCATCATTTAACCATTACCATGAAGTAAATGGACTTTGTCCACGTTTTAATCTGGACTAAACCATTCATCAATTTAAGGAAAATTTCAAAATATTTAATACAGCTGATCTTGGTCTGCACTGGTTGCATGGGTAGATTCACTTGAGTCAGAAGAATTAAAATCATGCAGCTACTTTACTCTTACCACTGTATGTAAATGCCAACCAAAGTAATTGCTTGAATCATCAAAATGGGACATATACCAGTGGACTTAGTGCAGGCAGTTTAATTGTCACATGAAAGGTAACATTGGAATGTTCTCCTTGACTAGCCAATGTGACCAGGGTTTCTAAGCATAATGAATACTAGTATTTTGTACTTTGGTGTCCTCACCAAGTCAGCTTGATAGGTTTTTTTTGAGCCAGGAATCAATAAATATAGAAAACTTGTATTTTGTACTTGTTCTCCTTGATGGGTTTCTTTTTTGGTGGGGCCGGGAATCAATAAATAAAGAAAACTCATACTTTGTACTAGGATACAGTTTATTAATAACATCCCAAAATTCTACAGACAACAGGCCCTAAAAGATGCTTACTTTTTTTATAATAACTCTATCCCAAAACACATGATTGAAAAAATATTACCCCATAATGTCATCAAAGGTTTTGTAGAATTTTAAAGTCCCATCTTGCAAAACTAGATGTTATTCTACATATATGAATCTATGTTGCTAGGTGTTTTGATTCACAAAATGTGTTGAGCATACACAATGTTTGTAATGATTGGTTGTGTAGTTCAGCAGTATTTCTTGTGTAACTCTGATGCATATAAATGTGTAATGTGTAATATATGCATGTAAATGTGAAATATATACACATGATCTGAGATATCATGGCAGTCAAAATAGTTGATACCATCATTTTTGTCTTTGATCTTAATGAAAAGCAAACTGATGTTCTTGTTTTTATTTCTCATGAAAAAAAAAAGACAAGTAAAAATGCTGACATAGCAAGATTTTCAACTATTCAACAAATTAAGTTGTTATAATTCAACACTATTATGTGTGTTTTGCCAACTTCTACCTTATCTCAAATTTTGTGTACAACATGTCAGCGTAAGTTAAGATCACATGATGTATGTAGCATACACAAAGAAAAGTATGCTTAAAAGATGAAGATGTCAATTCTAACCAAAACCTATTTGTAGCTTGAAAATATTGAATAACATCTTAAAAATACAAAAATTGTTTAGATTTTTATCCAACAATAACATTATCACCAACAAACTTGACTGTTGTCAATTATAACCCCTTTCTGCCAAATATGAATTTATCTGCCACCAATGAGTTTACCACCAAATCCTGGAAGTAATCTTGGCTGAAGTTTTCGTCATTAAATGACCCCTCACTTATAAATTTGAACATTATCTGTCATCAGTGAAGGCCTGTTGTTCTATCTACATGATATATATATGTGATTAATACCAAAAATACTAAACACTGACTACAATATACATGTACAAGTAACATCTTGTTGTTTCAACATGAAAGAAAAAAAATCCCACCTCACATCACCTTGTGATTATAAAGTACAAATTTACAAAATACACATACGTTATATAACATAGACATCTTTACGTTAAGCCTTTATCAATCAAATAAGACAATAATCTAACAAATATATCCTTTAACTAATTGTCTATAGTTGAAGAGAATTTCTTGTCCATGGAACAATCAATTCTTATACAAACATGATTATAGTATCACCTCCTAATGGTCATATGAACATATAAATGGTTACACAAACATGTTGACAAATATGTTTGGATATTGTAGAGTTTTTTTTCTATTTCATTAAACTAGAATAATACAAATAACTGTAAGAAATTATATTTAAACCAGTTCCTTCCCTATTTTCTAGTGAAGTACAATCAGTGTTTTTTTACAAAAAAAAATCTAGTAATTTGATGACAATATTTTTTTCTAATTAATGCTCAACAGTAAGACTAATAAGAAAAAATACAGTTATTTTCTGGATAAATTAGAGGGTTTTCCATTGTTTTACATAGTAAAAAAATAATGACACATACTGATAATATAATAAAAACAAAGAGGACTGGTTCTCCATAAAGCAACATCTATTATTCAGCATCAATTATTCGTTTTCTATCACCACAAAACTGCAATATAAATGTTTTGCACATTGTAAATCCATTTAGGTGATCAAAGCCTGTATAAGCCCAGTACAGTCTACATGGCAAAAATATGTTAGTTCCTGCAGTTATTATTTCTTTTATGCCAGCAACTTACAATGGTTGATACATATAAAATCTGTACATAAAGTTATCTTAGATGTAATTCCGCCCCCGTAGTTTGGCACAGTATTTTCTAAACAAGAACTAAAGTAGCTATAATTGGAAGATCAGAATAAGATTGTATTTTCCCTGTGTGTTTAATGGTTTCAAATCAATACTAACATGATCTAAAATACTGCTTGTATACAGAAAAATCAATGTTAACATTTTTGGCAGTGATGCTATCTTTAATCAATAATCTATCAGTATTTAATCAGTACCGAAACAAAGTTTTCATAATTAAGCTCTTCAGATTCTCTTAAAAAATATCAGATTTCGTTATGCAGCACTGATAAATGATCTTCAATGATTTTTTTCCTCATTAATATACAATGTTCATCAGAATACTGTCATAACTGTACAAAAGAAGTTATATGAGAATTATGATGATGCCTCGAGATACTCGTTTTTCACATGGTCATGACGAACAAACTTCACTACTTATAACGGATGTTTTAAACAAGTACATTTTACATGTAAGGCATTTCAACATAGATCTGTAGCTAGAATCATGGTACGACTCAGAATACGTCATGATTACCATTACCATAATCTCGTACATTCAACATCATAGAGACAAGCATGTTATAATTAAGATATTTCAAAAGCTACAACAGTATAAAATATACACCTCAGTGTTTTATAATGAAGTTGTGTTTGCATTTTCACCACCATGCAGTCATAACTAAGTATGAATTGTATTAATGCTATGATACATTTGGTCCATAAACTTAGCACTTAACAAAATGGAGAATTTACATTTATATCTTCAAAAACTTTCACTACATCAACAGCAAACATCATTTTAATGCAAAAATTTACCAACCAATCAAAATGGCTGATTGAAGATGAGATTCAGGTATTCCACCAATCCACCTTGAATTAAATCTTTTAATATTCAGCCAATCAAAGTCCTTGTTATAAAACTAAGCATGGAGGCAGCTCTAGTAAACCATTTTACTGTTGGTCCACACAAGCAAGTAGAGCAAGTAGGGTTTCCACAAGCTAATATAATAAATGAACATTTTGAATAATTTTAACTATATATAAACAATCATTTTCAAAAATTCAGAAGTCTTCAAAATAAATATAATATTTACACATCTATCCAACAACTTGTATGTTGTGATACATCAACTGTTACATACATATTTCATTACATAAACTTTTCTCTACCCATCATGTAACAGACAATATCTTCTGTTTCATAGCAGTAAAAGTCAACTTCACATATAAGTCATGCACAATTTAAAGTCTAGATACATCACTATAGCAGATACAGAAATTTATAAGAGTTTACACAATTCTGTTTTCAAACTTTGATTGAAATATTAAAAAAAAAATATTACAAAGTCAAGTCAAATAATATATGGAAAAAAGTGTTGCATTGAATTCAGTTCAAATGATCCATATACTGTGAATAATCCTTTAAAATCACACAGAATGTGTATAAATTCATATCCCTATTTTCTGATATTACAGCATTCCTAATAAAAAATACAGGTACATGATGAAAGAGATACAAAAATACATATACATGACAGAGGCATGGTCAATGTAATGTATTTTGCAATCCATTACTAAATCTAGAATTTGAGCAACATAAATAATACTTAAAGCAAAAGTACAATGTAAAAAGGTATGACTAGTTTGTAAAATAAAAGATGTTCTTCTAAACAAAGAATTCATAGAAATAATCTCCTTATCATAGCACATAGTGAATAAAAGCTCATAAAAAATCATAAAAAGTTTAAATAAAAATTGAAAAATAAGATCAATTAATAAAGCTAATTGGCACATCATTTTACATTATGACTAGATATATGGTAGTTTTGATTGTAAGCATTGACAGCAAATCAATACATAAATGTGCATAAGGCAATTCAGACAATAAAATGAAGCAAAAAAATGTATAAAAAACAATAAAAAAAGAAAGTTTCATAAAAAAAGCATAGAAATCTAAAATAATAGGTAAGTGTAAAAAATCTTTTTTTTCTAATTATCTTTATAACATAATATCATAAATATCCCAATAAATGTATAATACAGTCAAACATTATATACACATCAAAAGACCAGTTCATCACTGAATATATATTAAATGAATGAAGTCCTCATATTTATGAGCGTTATAAACAATATATTTTCTTTACTTTGAAAGCAAACTCTGACAAAATTGTAAAATAATATATTATCTGATGATCTCCATAACCATTATCAGATAACACAGAATATGTACATGTATGTATGCAGTCCTTAGTAGAAATTATCAAACATGCCATACTTTTTAAAAACAGGACTCAAAAAGTATTTTTGTCAGTGTTACAAACATACAGAGGACATTACAAGCATAAAGAGGACCTGCAAAAAAAATCTTAAGAATAGAAATAACTTAGATATAAAAAATCTACTTACAGTATCAATTAGGACACAAAAATATCAATCGAAATACCTCATACCTCAAAACATAATTTAAAAACACCTTAACCAGGGTAAAATTGTGTAACAGACTTGATGTTTATTGTTAACTTAACCCTAAGCCTGATGGCAGCAACATAATCTACCCATACAACCAGTGCAGACCAAGATCAGCTGTCGGCATGTCTATGATCTAATCATGGTCTTCACTGGCTACTATTCAGGCAGTACTTATTTTGAAACTTTCCCTTAAAAATGAAGAGGATCAAAATGACAAAAAATCAGGTAATGACTAGTTATAAAAATTGAATCAGACTTAATGAACATGCAGGATGAAGTACATGTTGACTCATACAAATATCATAAATATATCACTACACAAATAACACATATTCTGAAATGGACTATAGTAAAAACAAATAATTAACTTTCAAAATGACATCATAACATACTTTAAAATAGTACACATTTCTTTAAAAAATAATAAAAAATAGACAGCATCAAGAATAATAATAACCACTATACTTCAATAAGCAATCTTATAAAAAAGAAACAACAAAATTCTTGTTTCAAAACAGATGAAGTTGAAAATATTCCATTTATACAAACAAATATGAAATGCGAAGTACAAGTCATTATTTTACAGTTGTGACAAAATGGTAAGCACTGAGGTTTTAGAAGGCCGCACATGACGCCGCTCCTGCATCGCCCATGTCTCCCATCCCGTCCATTCCTCCAGCATCCATGTCCATCGTATCCATATTATCCGGCGAGTTCCCATCATCAGCATGCTCACCTGTGTCCCCTGCTTCCTCACCAGTGTGGTCAACAACTTCTAATGTCTGAAAAAATTTATATCATATTCTTTAATAACCAGTATTCTTTACTCAAGAACCAGTTTTCTTTATGTAATTACCAGTTTTCTTTACTTACTAACCAGTTTTCTCTATGCAAAAACCAGTTTTCTTTATATAATAACCATTTTTTGTACTTAGCAACCAGTTTTCAAAGTCTGCAACTGTAACCAGATTTCTTCAGGTCCAAAAACTATGTAAGTTTAAAATCAAACATGACCAATGACCAAGGACTTTCAATTTCATTACATGTACATGTATATGGAAAATACACAGTTCATTTTTATTGTGGAAATGCTTCTTTAAATGCAATGAACAGTTTGATACAAAATTTAAAGTTGCTTAAAAAACTGAATGCAATCACTTTTTCGGTCTTTTTAACAAGTAATTTGTAAGTGTTTAATCAATAGCTTTATGTTATATTAATACTGAAAGGAGATTTAACTGACACTGTTACTAAGAGTAACTACTGAAGACAATGAAGAGAACAAGAGCTTTCGTGAGACAACACGCTCTACTATTCTCAGTGCTTGACAGTAAGAAAATGGGTATAACTCAGCAAGATGGTAACTCAGAGTTATAAGATCTGTGCCAATCATGCTACATAGTCAAAGAGAACAAGTGAAATATCAACTTGCACACAAAAACTTAACCAAGGTGTGATTGCAATGCTGATGTTAGCACAAAAGTTTTCCCTATTATTTAAACAGTCAAGCTAAAAAGCCCAGAAATAATCATGATAACATTATGTTATGAAGTTAATTTACCTCTGCCTCAGTATCAGCTGCAGCTTCACCAACCATGCCAACACCAATATCAAAACCTTGTGCTGAACACCCAGCACATCCAGCACAGGCATTGGCCCCAAACTGTTTCTTTATGTTATCATTGGTGGCTGCTTCAATATTGTACCCTGTAAATATACAACAATTCATAACTCTGGTCTGATTTATAGAAATATACAGAGCAATAAGGTCTTGACAGTAAGATGACATAATTTACAAAACAAAGAGAACTGAGAAGGCCCTGGATCACTTATCTGAGAAACCTTCAAAGAACATTACAGTTTTCAATGTGGCAGAATACATGTAGCTGAGTGGTTAACACATCAGACTAACAATATAAGGATCAATATCCATGTGGGTTCAAACTCTTTCAGGAGCGATCTGTTGTTTCATTCAAAAAGAAACTTTACATTCATTGCTCACTACTTGTTGGTTCCAGGAACAGATTTGTTTGAGATTTGAGCTATAAGCAGCCTTCATAATCATACTAAAATAAACTCTGTATGAACCAACAACATAGTGTCATCTGAAGTTATACCTGTTTGAAAATTCTTTCTATTTTAGCAACCTTCAAGTTTAGTTCACCAAATCAAATTAAGCTAACCTTTAACAGTATCACCAAGGGATTATTCCTATCAAGTTTCATTGAAAATGAGTCTGAAGAAGATGTCATTTTGATTTATCTTTCTAAAATTTGAATTTGAATATTTTTATCTCCTTATTTCTTATTGACTAAATTATACAACTGTCATTACAACGTCTCTGGTCACATCCCACAATAACATTTTTACTTGTCTTGGACATCAATTAATTTTTAAAACTTTAAAAGTTTAATAATATAAAGAATGCTTTTTGCTATCCTCTTTCAAACACTTATTTCTAACGGAATTCTTGCTAGCACTTGAATCCTCTTTACTGTCCTTCCAACAACCTTAATTTCAACTTCCTTCCCCCTGTGAAATCCCCCTTGTCACTCATTACCCAACAAATCTTACAACTTTTATTGCCAAAAGCAACTTAATGTTTCATGTCTACAGAATGAAGAAAAAAAATTTAGAAATCTTCTTGTCAGGCCTGTTAACTTGAAAGCATCATTAAAACATGTGTTTTATTTCATTTTGTTCATACTTGTTAAAAGTAATAAAATACAGTATTTCTCTCATTTATATGTATTGATTAAAGTGTATACAATAATACAACTGTTGTTCCGGCTATGTTCCTGCTATGTCGTTAAAAGACTGCAAAATTTTAATGACAACTTCGCAGATTTAAAATCAAATTTACAATAATTTCAGACAGAAATCAGTGAAAAGCTTTTACTACTTCTCACAAACTTGCTTGTAATTGAAAACCTGATGAAATTTGTGACATAATATTCATGTTTCACACTGCAGGTGATTAAATACCAGACAGTAAATGCGTTTAAATATAAATTGGTTGCAGGAATATAATCCAAAACTCCATAAATGCGCTCAATTTTACTGAAATAAATGAGTGAAAAATAAATCCACACAAACTGGCTGTATGGAAATCAATTCCATCCTTACAATCTGAGAGCTATATTTTCCTGATAAATAAAAAATATCTTCTCATAAACGATGATATTTCTCCAAATTCTTGAATACTTGATCAGTTAAAATGAATTAAAGTCATATATTTCTGAATCATAAAATTAATCTAAAGTAACTTGACAATTAAGTATTTTTATTTTATCCTAAACTTGAATTCATGTAAGACGCTACAATGGTGAAAACAAGATAATGGCAACACATGAAATGTAAAATTTTTATTTTGAGGGAGACATATTTTGTGTTTAATTTGGTTATAATGTTAACTCCTAAAACAAATTCTCTAGGGAAACATATTATCCCCTTCTTATATTATTATCTACAAATTATACAAATATTTTCAATATACATGTATATCAATCAAATAAAGAATTGTACACTCAACTCTACCATAGTAATATGGATAAGAAATTGATCAAGCAGGTCTACATTTGATGACATTTTACTCAGTTCTAAAATATGCTGCTTTTGTGAGTAATCTGATGGTTAACAAACATAATATCAAAGTCATATATCAAACAATTATGGGAACAAACTTAGTTTATGACAATAATGAGATAAAAAAAGCCCTCTCAATATGTTACAATTATGAGAAAATTTCAAAGAAGTATATTATATGAACAATTTCTATTGATCATAATGGATGACTACATTTTGTAATGGTTTCACTTTCATACTTTCATGTAACAGATGTTTATATATACATGTATGTTTACTGTATTCATATATAAATAGGTCATATAACATTATGTAGCATAAATTAATATATCTCAACATATCTTTACCTGCAGCTAATACAAGACCAAGTTCAAATGTTGGTATAGGTGGGACCTCCTTCACTTTCTTGCTTGGCGTTGGTGGTTCAGACTTGGCTGGGCTTTTTGGGGTCTTAGGCTGCTCCTTCGGTTGCTCCTTAGGTTGCTCCTTGGGCTCCTCTTTGGGCTCCTCTTTAGGCTCCTCTTTGGGCTTTTCTTCTTCTGTTTTAGCTTCTTCAGCAGCCTGAGTCTCACCTATAGATGAACATATATTTGTAATTGTTACTATTTATAGCAAACAATCAGAACTACCCTTTTGTTCAAGTATAAGACCTTACACAATTTATTACATCTTACATTAAAATTATCATAATTATATCATAGGGAGATTGCTAGGTATATATCTATTTAGGTAATGAATTTGAATCCATTGTGTATTTCATGTTTTAATTTGATAAAACATGAAGGTCAAATCATTATCATTCAATGTGCATGAATTTATCTGAAGAAATAAATCAATCCTTTTAATTCACTATGAGTATTGGAGCAGTATCTCTAGATGCTTGCAGAAATCATGATCACAAAGTAGGAAACTATCTCTTTTTTCCCAGATTCTTACATTTTTCATTCATTATAGTGTATAAATCAGTGTGAACAGATGAATTCGATGTCTAAGAGTGCATTTCAGCAGGTGAAAAGGCAAGATTTTAGCATTTTATCATTCAAGCGCCTTATCCGGTATATACCAGAATATGGTATTTAGTGTGGTGCACTTTTTATTTATTTTTAATTAGTTAATATGTATAAAGAATTAAGAACAACCCTCTAAAATGCTTATTCAAAACTGCTATTATTTATCATTACAGGAAGAGCATTCTTCAACCAATTATGAATTACAAAATTGAGGTATTCTATAAAGCAAGCTTTCCCTTGAATTACATGAAAACTTACAAATACCAGTATGTACGTGCATGATCTCACAAGCGACGAGGAAATCATTTATTAGGAACAAAGAGCATTTCACAGTAGAAAATTAAATTACCTACATGCAAGGAAAACATTAAAAGACATACTGGTTATTATATTGAAATACAAGGATTGTTTTTTGTATAAATGTAACTGTATAATTATCCCAAGCTGAGCAACATCTGTCTACCAAAAACACAGATATATTAATATAACTGTCTTTGTTACAAGGAAACAAATGCTTTTTTCATGCGCAAATGACAGAAAACTTATACATGTATGTTACATGCATGAATTTTATCACTTAATAAATAATATTGATAATAATGTTTATTTATAACTAAGTTTTTGCTTTATTTATATCAAGCATCTAAATAACAAATGGTACACATGAAGCCTGATGAAGGTTATTTTGAATACCAAAATCAGTACTAACATAAAATATAGGTAACCAAGTGATTGAAAGTGGTCGCTACAGTTGTTTAATACATGAGATAGCATGGGCAAGTTAGGCTGTAATTGTGTCTTATATTAGTTGATTAACAGAGGCAAACTGATAAAACTATTAAAGCATGACTATAATGAAATATACTTAAATTCACAACTATGAAAGAATGAGAAGATTCTCACCTTCAGCTCCTTCCTGTGGGGCAGCTGGTTGTTCTTCCTTTGGTTTTTCTTCCTCTTCCTTTGGAGCCTCCTTTGCTTCAGGAGAAGGTGGTGGGGGCTCAGCTGTAACAGGTATAGGTTCTGGTGGCGGCGGGGGTTTATACCTCGGCTGGCACATCACATGCAGCAGGGCTACTGAGAAACCCAGGGCGAGATTCTCAGCTACCTCGTTAGCCTCACTGTTAATCTCAATGGTTCCCGATCTCAGGTCAATATTGGCATCCTGTATGGTGAATTTGAAGTTTTCCTGGAGGTAGGGTAGTGTAATATGCTGCCAGGCACCAGTCGCACACTTGTAGAATGATACAGATAGGGTACCAGGGTTCCATGGTACTTCCTTCTTTGCTTTTTTCCCTTTTGTAGCTGAAAAATAAAGATTCAAAATTTATAGAATCAAATAAAACTTAAGTCAATCGCAAAGAGTGATTTTTTGTTTCAGAATATCTTAGTAATGGAAACTGAACAGGGCAGGAAGTTCCTAACAGCCCATCTGTATCACTAACACAGTTTGCCTGCTTCGTTACATACTGTGCAAAGACTGACAAGTGGTAAGAAGCTAAGTCAACAATCTAAATTACTCAACTACACAGACCATCAATGTTTTATGCTATATCACATCAATTTACTTTGAGTTCATCATTTTATTTAAATCGTAATTCATCATTATTTTAATTTCTATTGATTGTAAATTTGGCCAAGTCTTATGAATGTTATTTCCATGAAATTAAACATTTTTACAATATAAATATGTAGAAAATGTGAATCATTTAACAATGATAACAATTATAGAAATAAAACAGTAACATCAGTGGCTGGCCTTACAATTTCAGTCTTATAAATTCATGAATGATGAACAAATTGACTTCATACAATTGAACATCAATACAAGACATCTTGGCACCAGGAAAAAACATGATAGAATAAAATCTTCCAGAAATAACAAGTCTCCCAGACAGATATTTCCATATGAGTAACATGATTGTCCAGACATCATTTTCTTACTCATTGCTCACTCTCTTAGAATATTGATAAATACAGGTCATCTTATACAGAAGAACAACTGACCTATCATTATTTATACAGTTGCTTGACAAGGGATGTAATTCAATAACTGTTTATATTGGAAGTTGCTTGACAAGGTGTTTATATTGGAAGTTGCTTAGCAATGTTTACATTGGCTGTTGCTTGAAATGGTTTACATTAGCTGTTGCTTGATAAGGTTTATATTGGAAAATGCTTGACAAGGATTATATTGGAAGTTGCTTGACAACGTTTATATCGACCGTTACTTGACAAACTTCCAATTGGACTGTTCCAAATTCAAAGCAGGGCAAATACATTATTCAGATGGTTAAAAGCAATGCTATGACCTGAGGTTACCAATGTTATATTACAAAGTGTCAATGGAAAAAAAAAACAAGCTGAAGAAACACCTTTGTAAAGAGATAGAGAATGTTTTTGTTGATACCAAACATTTCCTGAGCAAAGTTATTATATAAATAAACAATTGCTACAAAAACCCCAGAAAGATGGAGTCATAGTTCTTGCAGGATAATGTAATTTACCTCACAGAAAATGCACCATAAAATTTGTTCTAAATAAGTTATAAATTCCACAGTGTATCTGAGAATAAAATCAAAATACATTAAACATCAGAAGTGCAGCGTAAACCAAAAGTTTAGTTTAAAACTAATGTATCTTCTTCTTTAATCTTAATGCAGTTACAATACTTTTGCACCCTATACTCAAAACCAGAATTTGTGTTTATTACAAAACTAAAATCAAGCACACTTCCACATAAGCATCATGTGGAATGAACAGAGAAATGTTGTAAGTGAATATATCACTATAGAGGTAGATAACTGTCTTCTGCTTTCATCGCATAATTTACATTTATATTAACACATCTGTAAGTACAGTTTTATACCTTTGGGGATGTTTACTTCACTACAAGAATCTTATCTTATACAATAATAAGAAAATAAAAGAAACACAAAGAATGTAATATTATCATCAAGACAGTCAAAGCATCTGCAAAAATTAAAAGTCAAGTACAGTTAAACCTGCAAGGAATACACCTCTGATAAAGGTTATATGCAGAAAAACCTGTCCTTTTTTTTTTTAATACAATGATTTATTACATTACATGAACATCATTTGAGAGGCCTCCTGATCACAAATACTTTTCCATTCCCTACACTTGACTTTACAGACAAGTTTGACTGTATTCTACCATTGATAGATGGCCAAAAGTAAACTAGACATGTTCCCTTGTTAAACTTCCTGTAAACTGAGCAACCAGGCTCATTTATCACAATATGCTTGAAGGAAAATATTGTCAAATTATCCATAACTTTATTCAGATTAATTCAATAGTCAGGGAACAGATATTTTTCATTGTGAAAGATAGACAAAATATTCAATACTCGTACAGCGTACAATATTGAACGGCAAACATCATCGGAAATTCCGATGCTCAAGCAACATTTCCCACGGGATCCTGGTGAAGCTCCCGTAAATTGCATGCTTCCTGCGCTAACAAACAGCATTTTCATAAAGCTTTGCCTTTCCTTTTTTGTCTGATTTTCGAAATTAAGCCTACCCAAAACCACATAAGGACATTGTCACGGGAATTCAAGCCATCATATTGCAAAATATCATAACATGTATTAATTTGAAATTTCAGCCTCTAGAAATATGATAATGAAGTTCATAACATCAATTTATATGTTTTTAGTGAACACACAATGCTAAGCCTTTGAAAACATGAATTCAAGGAAGTTGCTTTTAAATGGTGCCCTGCCTATTTTATGTAATTACTCTGCTTTGAATTTGGAAATGAGCATTGTAAATATAAGGGCTTTCAATATCAAAATGCAAAAATTATGCTGCCGGTGATAATGAGTACCAGTATATAATTAATGTTACTGTAAAGTAATTAGGTGGAGCAGGTTTATCAAGACAGGTATATCATATTAGTTATAAAAATTTTTGACAGGTTATATGGCCCATAACCAGAGCCTCTTGGCAAGGGTTATATTGCAAGCAACTGTTTATATATAGCCATATAACCTGTCATAAATATTTTTAACGAATTTATAATACAGCAAGCATCTTATTTTAGAGAAAAACAAGGGTAAATCTAACTGCGCCCCCCCCCACCTTAAAGTCGGGGCACAAAAAGTGAGATTTCTTTATAAACTGACTGGAGCCATGTATATAAAACTATATAACATCAAGATTACCCAATGAAAAGTGTTGTTACAAACATGCAATGTTATAATGGTCCATCTATGGTAGGACTATAAAGTGGAGCAGCTTTTAGCCTGATTCTATACCACTGGAATAATTCTACCAACATTTACAGTAAGATTGATATTCAGATGGGTAATCATTCACTTATCTGTTGTGAATACAATTTTTCAGTCCAAGAAAATACTGTTGACCCGAATCAGTAAACAATTAACCTATACTTCATTCATGTCTATATTATTGTTCCTTATATAGGGGAAATATTGGATTTCCTTGACTGAGTAAGTATCCATTGACCACAAAAATGTTGACCTATTGTATTCGATATTTTCCTTATAGACCTATGCTTATTCCAAGAATTTTGATGAAAAACACTGTTCCTTTCCCTATAGACTTTGCAACACATAGATTTCTCTTACTCTAAAATTTAGAACGATGGTAGTTTCAGATAACTGAAGAACTAAGCTACTTCCAGTACTGGATCTGAGTGGACTATGTTCAACTCAACAGGAAATACATGTACAGACTGGCCAAACTGACTAGACTGAAAGCCTTATGTCTGCTGAAATACTTGTATTACTGGCATCACGGCCTAAATTGTTCTAATACAGAGGAACTTATTACCTGCTACAGCTGGCTGGTGTTTCCTGAAGCCTGTCCACTGACCTCGTAATAGTCCCCAGTCACCTTGCTGGTTCTTTATGACCACAGCCCTCTGTCCATCAGCCGGGTTCAACGAAAATATCTTCTTGGAATCTGACAACTGAAATTCATACATGTACATGTATATAAGATCAAAATAATGGAAACCTTATCATTGTATATAATAGGACATGAAGAGGAAACTTTGTCAATTAACATGCATATGTTTTAGTTTTTTAATGATCTACTTGCTTGAATATGAAGAAAGTATTGAACCACTCTCAATTCCACTTTATGGGACAAACCAAAACGTGTGTCTTTTAAAGAAGCCTTGCCATGACCAAGATACGCCTCAAAACCATGATGTCTTGGTTGAAAAGCAGACATCATTACAACAGTTGTTAATATACATAGCCCTACTTTCCCTTTTGCTTGCATGTATGGCACAGTATTTTTGTAGATTTTAATTCATAAATGTTCTGCTGTCACATTTTGACAATGTTTGTAGTAACATATGACAGCAAATTACAAATAATGCCATATAATTGTCAAGTACCAGGCTAAACAAGCATGCAAAACAAGCATGACTGATTTCCGGCACTGACATTTAAAATGTGCTTCTTTACAACTTATATGTATTGTATATCTATATTTACTAACGGCAATCGGTATAAAGTCAAGGGGGGGGGGGGGGGGCAGCATTTTATTCATTCTCTCTCCAATTTGACACAGAACTTCAGTGCATATAAATGTCAACGTTGAAATATGAGAATGTTCAATATTCCCAAAAGAGTTACAAATATATGTATATTAGTGTAAAAGCATCAAGTTCAAGTAACACTTGTACATTGCCATTTGATAATTAAAACCATTGAAGCAGAATTATTATGACCATGCTAGCATGCTCTGTTACAAACATTAATGAGGACAATCCCCCAAACTACATGTATATACATGTAAGGAGTGCTTCAAACAATGAAAATCTGCATAACTGTCCTCCCCATTGAAATTTACGATGCCACAAACATCATAAAAACATACATGTATAATGTAAACCACTTTACAAATATATTGAACTAATACACAACTAATGATGATTATGCAGAACTAGATTTCTTAAGACTATTGGGGTAAGGTGATCAGATTGGGGATCTTATTTGAGCTGCCAATACAGCCAAATTGGTTGTTGGTTTGGGAAGAACATGTAATACAAGCCAGGAAAATGAGACCTTTAATAATGACCAGGAATCTAATATCATCTCACTGGAGATGCCATCAAGAAGCACTTACCTGTGATGGTTGTGGAATCTGATCTGAGCCAACAAGATGTGCCACTGCTGCCATTCGACTGTGATAGAACACCTGAATGGCTGACATCAGCAACGGTAAACTGTGAATTACACGACATGTGAATGTGGTTTCTCCAGTATGATTAACAAATCTGAAATTATACAAGAAAACAAAACATTGATATGAGTAGATCAACATGTGTTCAATATAACCCTAACTGTGTAAAATATAACCTTAATTGTGTATAATATAACCCTAACTGTGTACAATATAACCCTAATTATATATAATATAACCCTAATTGTGTACAAGAAAACCCTATTGTGTATAATATAACCCTAATTGTATACAGTATAACCTTAATTGTGTACAAGATAGCCCTAATTGTGTACAAGATAACCCTAATTGTGTATAATATAACACTAATTGTGTACAATATAACCCTTATTGAGTACAACATAACCCTAACTGTATACAATATAACCTTAATTGTGTACAATATAACCCTAACTGTGTACAATATAACCTTAACTGTGTACAATATAACTCTGTGTACAATATAACCCTAATTGTGTACAATATAACCTTAATTGTGTACAATATAATCATGTGTTCAAATCAATGTTAAACTTGGATTGATTTGTGACTTGTATGTTTATGTTTTAAAGGAACTCAAAGTGGGTAAAATAAGTAATTACATTTATTATAAAAAAAGAAAAAGAAACTCAATTTTATTTGATTTAATAACAATGTAAAAAGTCACTATTTTTGCAAAGGACTAATGAAATTATATGTAATTTTGGTGCAATTCTATTAAGATATAAAAACATAAACCAACCAGACTTTTATCTTATTCAAGTACTTTGGAATGAGGTTATTGCAGTTTACCTTTGATCAAAATTGTACAATTTTAATGCCTCGAAAATGCCTACTGTATTTGTTGATAAGATGAGTATTTTGGGGATTTTAATGCTTGTTTTTTGTTGTTGTTTTTTTGTTCAATAAATAAAACATAGTATACACTGCAATCTCATTTTGAATATTGTCATTTGCCAAGTTAAAATATTTCATTAAAATGCACCAATCAGAGTTAGGAAGATTCAGACTAATTATCTTATCTCAAATATAATATCTAACCCAATTCTTCTGGTTAAAAAAAGACATTATATAAAGCAATATACTTGTATATGAAGCATAAATATACAAGATTTTTTTTTGATTTTTTTTTAAAACTCATCCTGGCACAATTCCTGATAATCTTTTTTTTCCTATCATGTAGTGTTTCAATAACAGATTGCCCTCTTCTTATAGCAAACAATTAAATCAAACATTATGGCATTCTTTAGTTATGAGCAGATGGAGAGTCAGAGGGGGGTGGTGGAGGTGGGGGAGGTAGGAATACTGAAATACTACACACCTTCGCTTTGTACAAATTCAACAGCTGCAGTTTAGAAGTGAGCTCTAATTTTCTGCAATAAAGCCAACATTTTTGGCTGAACTTTATTTGTTTTACAATCATCACCTTTAATTTAATCAAGCCACAAATCCCTCTGATGTACTGATGCATCTCCCAAACACCCCACCATACTATCTGATTAATACTATCTAATTTCCCAAATAAAATGTCTAAATTCTAGCAATAAACCATCCAAAATATGAGAGCATTTTTCAAGTTGGGATACAATATTATTGGCATTCTTTCAATGTAAATACATCATTTCCTTCAGTGAGATTTAGAAATATTTCTACTGATAGATATTGGTAGTTTGATGTAATTTTCTGGTCTGGTATACAGTGAACTTATTGAACCAGTTTCTTAGTGTTCATATTAAACAAGAACAGCTAAACATTTTGGAACATGTGGTCAATAAACTACAGAAGTACTGATTTACCTTATATTTATTATATATTTCAAAGCAAGTGCATTATTTGAATTTCTTTCTGAGAGTCTGTCCTTTACCAGTTCTAGCCTTATACAATCAATTCCTTAATGGGGACTTTAAAACACAATTTCTTGAGCAAAGTCACATTCAAGTTTTTATAGTAAAGCAATCCACATCAGTGCGGATAAACTTAAGCCATTATAGCTAGGAACAAACTGATAAGAAACTAGTTTTTTAATCAATTCAAGAGGATCCAATTTACCATTACCAAGCTAAATATCTAAAATAGACTTGTCAATTTCTAATTTACCATTACCAAGATTAATATGTTAATTTTTCAATCTGTACTGTATAGAAACCATTTAGTGTCTTTAGGAAAAATTTCAAAATCATACATGTGAACTTTCACACTTTGCAGCCATATTTTCAAAGATTTTTCTGAAAATAATGGATATTTTCACAAATTAAAGAAATCTCCTTATTTTTGATGTCAGAACTCCCTTCTTTGTTTATTGCAAATTCTAAAATCTCCCTCTTTTTAAAGAAAAATCTCCCACTTGATCATCAAAAAAGGTTACATGTATGCCAAATAAGTACTGTCAGACTGGACAATAAACAGTGCAGACCATAATCAGACAGCAAGGATATGGTAGCTGATCTTGGTCTGCACAAATCACCAGTGACCAGTGCAGACCAAGATCAGACTCACAGGGTATATTCAGTAGATTGCAGACTTCCAGTTAATAACAATGTACATTCAAAGATGGCCCTAATAAAATCTATGTTAATAATTACCCCCTATCAAATCAACATTCTGAAATATCAATATATACAATGTAAAAAACATAAATAACAACACTAAACAAATTAATGAATCTAATGAAATGTTATAGAAAAAAATGCTTATTAAATGAACCTAAAGAACTATAAACAAAGATTGTAACAGCATGTTATTCATGATGGTTAAAGAAAACAAAGGTGTATGTTAGGTATAGTATGTCTGCTGCTGATAACCAATGATTAATGTTGCCTATTTCATGAGGTAATCAGGTACACCTGATTGTCTACAGGACCCATTTATCATGACATGGCTCATTTAGTCTGGAAATTGCTACCTTAAAATGTCTGCAGTAACCCCCATTATGAAGATACAAAAGTACAAGGAATAAACTTACAAGAAAAAACATCCTAGTATACTACAATATGAACCCGAGCCAAATTGTTGCCGGTATTGTTTTTGTAACAATTTATCTTTATTGTACTTGTTAAAGGCCAGTTAAGCCTAAAAAAATGGAAATAGATCTATTTTCATTTTTAAAGGCTTTATAGTTTTGATGTACTGTTACCAAAATGTTACTTGATGGCCAAATAGCTGAACCATCTTTTGTTTCCTTTGTGTTTTGGCAATAACCTACAGTTAAAATGATTTGGTGTTTTGTATGGAAGTCAAAATACCACTTTGTATTCATTTTGGCTATCTTTATCACAAAGTATTTCACATTCACACTTCAGGTGATAAGCATCTAAAAAGATCCATATCATTTATAGTGACATTCTAATATAAAACACATGTTTGTCCTATTATCTACATAAAGAGAAAACTATTACATATTTCTAACATACTTCTTTTTGAGGACTAAAGTGCCTATAAGATTTTGAAGTGTTAAAGAGATTTCTTCAACAAAAAAAAGAAAAAAAATATGCACCCAACAGTGGAATTTAGCCTGCAAATTGAAGACTGACCAGGCCCTCTATACTGAAGGCATTACTGGGCATAGACAACTTATACATTTAACTGTTGGCACTCAACAAACTTTTAAAGGTCTCAAAAATGTTATACATATAAAAATCCAATATACATCAATTATTCATATAAAGGATTGTTTTAATGAGATAATTATACTCTAATTATCATATCATATTTTATCATATTCCCTAAATGTTATGTTTTTATCAATAATGTATAAGAAAATAAAAAATGTTTTTCACTGTCATAACTATAGAATGCTGAATTCACTTTCCTTTGAAGTGAAAATATTTTTCATATCTCACTCTCCATTATATCAAAATACTTAATAACTCACAGAGGTAAACTTCACATTTAAGAAAAAACAACAAACAACAACAACCCCCACCCCGAAAAACATTTCCTATTTATATGCAAATGTATCAAGGTGAATTTACAACACCAACTAAATAATGGAAACGTTTTAATGCCCTAACATGAGTGGATCCCCATTATCCATATGTTGGTAACAAAACGAAGGGCAATAACTCTTCTCTGAAATACGGCCTTTTCTGTTTGAAAAAAAAAAAACACCCAAAAACAACAGAACATTTATTGCACTTTAAATTGCAGATATATTATATGGTGCAATTAGAATATCATAAATCTAGAGCTTGTAAAACTAAAGGTATTCTGACAGTATGCAATGAAATTGAAAATTAAACCTTGTCTTAAAACAAGTACATTTTCAATGATCAAAGACTTCCTTCTGCCTGCACATGAAGGTTACTTTTACAACATGTAATGTAATTACCTCTGTTAAGTGAGAGGAATTACCACTTAATATATCAAATTAACATTTCCTAATTAGACTGGAATGTGTAAACCTACCAGTATGCTGCTATTGAAATGACATGGCAATACAAGTGACAGGAAATTGTCACAAAGACAAGTTTTCTGCATATATTATAAAATGTGAAAAAAATCCCAAACAAAGGGCCATAACTCTTACAAAAATACTTATATCAAAAAATCCTGACAGTAAGCACCTAGGTACTTATTGACAATCATTCTGTGAAAGTTTGATGATGCTGTGGGCTAGGACAAAACAGCCTGTAAGCCTGCCAACCACTATTACTCAGAAAAAAAGAGAAAACAATAATAGATCATTCAGAATATTGAAGAAGCACATAAGTATCTCAGAATCTGCACAAGATGTATTGACTAATTTAGGCTGTTCTAGAGGGTACAAAAGTTTTGCACAATACATTCAAATACTAAAACTCAATAGGTTACACAGTCTGTGACTGAATACAGAATTGTTTAGGCTGGTTCACAGTGTTTCCGAGTGCTAAAACAGTTATATTGCACACATGCGTGTGATTGGAGGACAATAAAGTATCCCACTAGTGGCAGTTTTATGTGCAGTAAGATTCAGGTCATCAGATTTTATCTTGTTTAAAACAAAATAAATTGGCAGTATTTGCATCTCAATAATAGAAATGTATTCCCAGTTTGCCAAATTTCTGACTGTCAGAGTGAAATTAAAGGCATGCATAAAAAGCAAAAATTATTGTTTCATTATTCTGCACTTTCAGTGGCACGTACCTAACAGAATTTAGAATATGCACAAGTTAAACCAAGAAACTGGGAACATAACAAAAGCTGTATTTTCTTGCTGCAATTACCGCAATACTCAAGCTTGAACTTCGTTGATATCTGCAACGAGAATTTCCTGTTGTGCAAAACTTTTTAGAGTACTGATAAGAAGAATATGATATTAGTTTTTCAAGCAAATATCAAAATTGCAGTGGAATTGCCAGAATTAAAAAAAAATCAAACCAGGTCTAAAAGCTTTTCACAATTAAGTAACTATTTTGTATTCTGGAAAACAGAGTTGACTGGATGATCTGAAATTTTGCACACAAGTTATTGGTTGAGACCTTTGTCATACATAAATTGTAAGAAATATTACTAGTGCATGTCAAACATCAAAGCAGTCTATGGCATTTTGCTATCAACAGCTTTAACTGACCAGGCGGTGCCAGTTCTATACCGTGCTGAGCTCCTTCTATACCAGACAGCTCTAGTGCCAGCTTTATATTGATGGCAAAAGAAAGTCATTATAACTGCTAGTTAGGAAGTTATTATAACAGTCTCTAACTGTTACAGATATTAAAACACTTCTTGTGAAGTTTTATAATACACACTCAATGTTTGTTGTTTCAAAACCAGCCTCTCACAACAGGAAATCTGCATTTACTATGATGTGTTCAAAAACAGATGTGATCTCACTCATCATGGCTGCAATGTAAATTATTCCTGCACAAAAAATCTGCAAATTACTGCTAGATGTTAATTGACGAACCTCGCCAGAAAATACATGGCACAAACAGAGAGGTACAGATGCAAAAGATTTGAGGGAACAATAAAATATATATACATTTTGTATACAGAAAATTCCTGTCAACGGTTGCATAAATTCCATTCCACTCTCAGTAAATGATGACATGAGGTTTGTAAACATTCTCATTATGTTTTAAGAGATAATAATAATAATAATAATACAAGCTAAACTTATAATAATATACCTTCTCTAGTAATTGATTATTAGGAATACATACATGACTTATATTTGGAAGCTTAGCATCAGATATGCCACACAATTCAATTGCTTATCATTTCTTGACTCCATTCAAATAACATGACAATTCCTCTGTTTTAATTGAACAATTAAGCAATAAAAGCTATGCCAGTTTGACTCACAGTCTTTCGAGGGGTTTCAAGTTTGATCCCCAATTGCTCCAATTAAAATTACTAACAAGCCTTTCAAATGTAACCAAGGGGACAGGTAATGGTTCTGTACCCCTTGCGCATAGATGAACCAGCTGACTCTCTTGGAATGGAGTAATCTCTGTATCAACTGGCTCCATAAAAATGTAATTACTAACAGCTATTAACATTCAAACCCATTATCCTAAAACTGTATATTCTTTTGCATTGCTTAGGTCATATGCTTAAATAGTGAATTTTCTTTTAATCAAAGGTATTTCCAATAACTGTGTACCAGATACCAAGGTGTGCATGCAGACATCCTCAAGGTATCATCTTTAAAACAGATTTTCTAGAAATGCCAAAGTTCAAGAATCAGTGTTGCTAAAAGTACATTCATCATTTGATATAGGCTACAATACCTTAAAGCTTTCTAGACTAGAAAAGATTGTCTGTTTTTTCAGACCAGACTTTTTTTCATAACAACTGTTACGAACTGAAAGCCTGGACGTATAACCAATTACCTAGAAAACATTGATATATAAGAAACGTTACTTGAAGCCAGACATCATTTTTAAAATTTACGTATCTTAAGAATTTGGAAACATTACCAGGAAAAAATAAACATGAGCAAAATTATAGGAGAAGCTGAATTTCCTTTGGGAGTCTGGAAAATGACTATTATAGAAAATTTACTGGCATAAATATTGGTATAAGTCTCGAAATAATTGCCATAGTAATGGTTCAAAGAATAATGACTGCCATTTTTCTATGTTATTTATAGGAGGATTTTGATATGTTTGAATGTTTGGTATTTCCATTTCTCTAGCTCGAATCTGATCTAAGAATAAAAAGTGCCGTCTGATGATAAATGGGCATATAAATTGCTCATTGTTCTTGGTGCTTATATTTCCTGAGAAAATAACATTCACATTATCATTTGACTTAGATTTGAATGGTTATATAGATTAGAGAAAATAACAATGTAAAAGACTTATATTAAAACTTTCACCACTTCATCATTTAATGAATAATCTGCCTTGAATTTGGAATAGTTAATTGATGATTTAGAGTTTCGATATAAAAAAAAGCTAAAATTTTGTTCAATAGTTGACATGCCTGGTCAGACTGCACATATATGAAGGTCAACATGAATCTGTACAGATGGTATATTTATTATACCGTCATAAGCAGTCAACATTTACTTTGAGAAGCTAACAGATGTACTGGAATGTACTGGAATAAAGCAGTTTATTGTACTAAAGTAAGGCAGTTCATTAGACTAGTTAACTTTAAACCAGTCTAATCACAATACCTAATAAATTGCCTAAATAAAGTATAATTCATTAATTTACTTAAATTTTTATTATGTAGAATATTACCATAATATTATAGTCTAGTTTCCTTAAATATATAAAGAATTCTTCTACCCAAAGGTGCTAAATGAAGCACACAATAATATGGAAGATTGGGTAACTAAATGTGTAGCCTTTGTAAACAAAGACTTTATGTCCTTACTTACTACTTACTACATGAAAACATTTCTGGCATCCTAAAGTTTCAGAAAAATTTCAAGTAAAATTTCCCTAGACTTTTCAACCTTAACATGAATGTACTACTTTGAACCAATGCATATTACGAAGCATTCATCATAGTTCAGACCATGGAAAGTTCAAACGATCAGCACAAGTGGCGTTTTTTTATTGAATTATTGCAGAAAATTTCTCTTCAGCCTATGTGACCTCAGAGCACAAATTACATTCACATGCAACAAGAAGATCAATTTTTGATTGTTGCACTAAAGTTTAGTTAGAACCACGCTTGATATTGTCAAAAGCTAGAGCTATATATGGAATATAAATTCCTCTGAGCATACACTTGGCCAGTGACCTCTGGTGCATTGCCTGCAGATTTTCCATGCCTCAGGAGACACTTCAATATGCAGTGAGTGACTCATTTATATTTTAAATGGAAAGATTAAAAAAAAAAATTCTTAAAATTTGAACATTTGGAGTTAGAACATATTGATGGGTATATGGCTAAAAGGAAGAAAATGTCTGAAACAATAAGGTGATAAATTTGACAGTGATAAATGAATCCCTCCAGTTAGATAATGGTGTGTGAAGAAGAAACCTATTTGAATGGAAAGTGTTCTTGCAGTTTTTGCAGAAGAGATAAGAATTTGTGAAGAAGACAAATGAGTAACATGGAAAATTGGTTGTCTTTCTAGATATTTATTTTTTTCCTCTTTTTAAAAGATAAACAGATACATAACAAATTCTTTTAGTACCAGTACAATTTACGTTTATGAATATATACAGTACAGTATATTGCATAACTGTATGGGTGGTTTATTGCATTGCCAGAAGGTTAAAAAAGATTAATATTAAACAAATAAGCTCTTTTAAGGCAGAGTTGTGAAGATTTGATATAAGAATCACAATCATAGTATTGTCTTAGCTATAATGCTTAATTTAATATGTGTCAATTTGATATAATATAAAATATATATACTGGTGGCATGGCCAAGTCATTAATGCATCTAATGATCACAATGCATGGGTTCAAATCCTGTCAGGGCAAAGCAAGTTGTTGTTTCCTTGATCAAGAAACTTTACACTCATTGCACAGTACTGGTTGGTTCCGGGAAGAGATTCAATACATTTTTTTGTATTATGTATAAAATATACTATGTTTGATAAAAAAAAGCCAAAACATATATATAAGTCTGATAAGTAGGTCTTGCAAGAACCAATTTCCAGACAAAACTATCTCCATGTAGAATATCTAAACAACTGGAGATAACAGAGGAATGGGTGGATGGTTTCTATAATAGACAGAGAATGAAAGTAACACATGCATTTCCTGCATTTGCTGAAATACTATCTGATAAATCATCTGATGAATAGAAAACTTCACAATACATTGTATGTGCACTCACTGTGATAAGTGGAGACTTCATCATGCAATGGGAGAGATACATTATCTCAATTGTCTGAGAATTCCTGGAGAAACTGTCTGAGATACACTAAAGTATGCTGCGTGTCTCCAACAATATCCCCCAGTATACAGACATTGTCCTATTGAATGTTGCACTTAACCTATTTATTCTTGTGCAAGAAAAAGCTTGTTGGGTTTTGGTCTTTTCTGAACAATATAATATCACCACATTGCTATTAAAAAGAATCAGGGGCATCGTCAGTACTTTTAGTTTATACAAATTTATTTTTAGTTCGATTGTGTTGGAAGCTATAAGCTTACTGAAACACTCTGGAATCAGTTCCTGGAACCAACCAGTACTTATCAATGAATGTAAAGTTTCTTGCTCAAGGAAACAACGGCTTGTGTCTGACATGGTTTGAACCCACGTGGTCAGCAATCCTTAGATCACTAGCCTGACGTGTTAACCACTCAGCCACGCTGCCACTGTACTTTTGAGAAGTACATGATTTTGGTCTGATCTAATATATAATATTATATACTATTCAAGATGAAAAAAAAGTGGTTTCTGAAACATTTCTTCGAGAGACAGACTCCATCCATCAACAGGTTTTTTGTTTCTATGTAATCTCACCTATGCCAAAGGGTAAGGTATTTAGTGCCAAAAAAGTCAGCCATTTAACTTGAATCAAGCTCGTTTTTTCTGACAAAAAAGATCTGTTTTCTGCAGGTAATTACAGGCTAAGATGGTTTGTATCTATCATCAAAACACAGCTAGAATGGGACATAGGTTGCCCTTAGGAATTTGAGAAGAAATTAATCTCCTGTTTAAGTTATTTGTGCCAAATTAAATATACTTCAGATAGGACATTTTTATATCTTTGCATGAATTTTATGTCTGGCAAAAATAAAGTCTGGCATTTTTTCTCCTCTCTTCAGTCTTGAAACTGTTTATGCTTCACAAGCGAAATCAGAATTCTGCAATAAATCATTCAGGAATAAAATAAATTCATGTCCATGAAGCTACTCAAAATTTATTTCATTAAAAAGTTCTTTTTTGTTCTAGAAGCAGTAAACTTCAGACTACAAGGTCAAAGAAAGAACAACAATAACTGCATAGAAAAAAAAATCTGCATATAATTACACCACCAAGAGAACTAAGTAAGGCCCTTTCTTGACATATGGTCTTCAGGAACAGGTTAAAATACATGAATTATATGAATGAAATTCAAGAACAGTTGCTTTCTTTTAAAAAAATAGTTAAACTCCTTTTCAAATTTTGTCTAAAGTTTAGAGTTCTTCAGAGCAATAAAAACTAATTCCAATGAGTGAAAATTTGTATTTCAATTTTTTTTTCCAAATTTGTTCCAATAGAAAATATTGTAATGCATGGCATTCTTTTTTTTGTTCAATACCATATTAACCCTTAAAATTCTAAACATTTTATATGAACTTGTCCATCTTTCAACCTGGACAAGACCATTCATCGCATTTAAGAAAACTTCAGAATATGAACTGGCTGATCTGTGTTTTGCACTGGTTGCATGGATAGATTTGGTTGCCGCCAGCATGCAAAGGGTTAAAGTTAAGTGAGCAATACAGACACGAAGACATGCAAGTAGGGAAATTACTACCATAAATCTTTTTATATTTGCTTCTTCAGAAAAGAAAAACTGGAATACAAGAGAGAAAAAAATGTCTAGCACTTTCTGCTGATATTCTGACAGGGCTTCTAACACAGTAAAGTGTGAAGTACAGGGAAAAACTTCACAAAGAAACTTGATTGTTTGAGATTTAGGTGTCTAGACTTGCCTATGTTATATCTAGATCTTGATTAATTAAACCAGTGAGATCCTGGAAATTCAGCTGTCAACTTCCCTTTACTCTTCGGAAACAAGAACATGAAAAACAAATGTTAGTTTAAATCATGTCTCAGAAAACAACAGACTACTGATTCCTAACTCCTCCCCTTCAGGCCAAGCAGTGAAAATGATAGTTATAATTATGCCACCAATAAGATGCCAGACCAACCTGTACATCTGTGCTGGTTTATATTGGTCTGAACTAGTTGCATGGGTAAAATCTGTTGCCACCAGCAAACAAAGGACTAACTAGAACTCCGCGAGTCGGATGTGTCGCCTTGTGAACAATATAGTTTAGAAGAAATGGCCAGGACAAAAATGAAATATGAAAATTAACAAAGGGCAATAACTCAAAAAATAAGAAGTGCAAAGCAGCAGTTTCTGTGCACTGCACTTCTTATCAATATTACTTAGATCTCTCATCCTATGAAGTTTCTATAGTCCATAGTTTTTATAATTTTTGAGAAATGGCCTGGACAAAAATAAAGTACGAAAATTAATAAAGGGTAATAACTCAAAAATAAGAAGTGCAGTGTACCTGAGTCCTTGTACACTGCACTTATTCTTACTGAGATCTATCATCCTTGGAAGTTTTAAGACCATAGCATTTATACTTTAGGAGAAATGGCCTGGACAAAAATAAAGTAAGGGCAATAACTCAAAAAATAAGAAATGCAGAGTACCGGTTCTTGTGCACTGCACTTCAGGTCATTATAAAAAGCATGCATACCAATTTGAAGTCAATCCGACTTATAATGCTTAACTTATGCTCCTGACAAGCTTAAGGGGACGCAGACGCCGACAACAACGCCGACAAAAGTAACCCCTAAATGAAAAAGGCGACACAATAAGAGATTGTTTCCAATCAAACTGAGATGACCACAGTGCTTTGCAATGGCGAAAATAATAATCATCATTTTATAGCACAAATTTACCAAGCCCTTACATAATAATTCATTTCAGCAAAACAAGTTTTATAAGATAACATAATTTGGCATATATTTCTTGTTCACAATCATTCCAGGTAGAGCTAGGTTTCTGATAAGAACCTACAAGATTCAGAGCTCTTTATCTTCAGAATAATTGTTTTCCAAAAGACATTGTTGAAGAATAAAATGCAAGAATAATCATGTATAAAACTATAAAAGCCATAAAATAAATTCCACGCTTATCACAGTTTGAGGATGTACTTCAAAAAACTGAGTGAGTCAGATGGTTAACAAATTAGTAGAGATTTAGAATAGATTATAAAGCCATATCAGCTTTGGTTATCAGGAGGGAGTCATACTTCATTTTATTGATCCAACTTTTTTAATGGATTCCAGAAACTGCACATGATCACTCTCTATAGGGACTTAACTACAAGCATATCATCACTTAATAGAAAATCAAAATCCAAACTTAAGCTTATTCATTTATCATTTTGGAATTTATAAATGTCATATTGACACTATTATAAAGCTCGATGCTGAGTCTGTGGATGAAGACCCCATTGGTTTGGCTTCAAGCACTATTTCAGGTACACACAGGTACTGAAAAATTACCATCAACCTTGTGTATGCTAGCTAGATAATAGTCCTATAAATATGCTGTTGTTACAAGATATTTACCTCCTGGTTAAAAGCACTTTCTGAAATATCATTATATTATATGACAATAAAACTATCACAAGCAAATTATAGCTTACGTGGAAACTTTTCTTCCAGCAAGATTACAACTTCCTCACATAAAAGGTGAGAAATCAAACTACAAGTGGAGAGACACCGAATGTTACAGGTCAACAATGCTAGCCTCTTTGTCACACAGGCAATTACATGAATATTATCATTTAAGTTAAATACCTATGTGTCAGCCTCTAAAAAATTTAAAACTTGCTATGATATTATTCCAAAACTGAGTTTATAAAATCTCATCTAAAAGACTGTTAGTAATTTTAGTTGGTGTAACCAGGCATCAAACTCCCATCTTCACCAGGGATTTGCAGAAATGTGACCACTGGACCACTGTGAAGCTTTCAACATACAGACCCTAATCAAAAATAGATTTCAGAACAGATTATCTCTAGAATATATTCCCAAAACATTGGAGTCCAAATGGTATCTGATCTTGTCATGGTTTTCTTCATTTACATTTAATTTTCATCAGAGAGCAGCAGACTTGTTCTAGTCAATTATGGAGTCAGCTTGTTTCTGAATGATACAGTTTTATTGATATGTGCATAAAGAATACGGCACTACAGAGACCAGCAGTCTATCAAACAAAGCTTCTTTCCATAAACGAGCAGATAATGTAATTTTTGTGTACGACATTGTCTAGTTTGAAACAATATTCAAAAGACATTTAAGGCTATTCATACTGAAGAATTTCTAGGAACATCTCCTGTAGGACACAATTATAAATATATACAAAAGTTTAGAGACAGCCAAGAGAAAACAGAAGAATGGAAATTACTTTAACAGACCTAAGAAACTGGATCGTCCCTGATAAGTTTTTGCTATCAAGGGGGACATAAACATGAAAAAGCACTTTCAAAATATAAAATAATGATAAATGGTTTATGTATTTTACAAGTAGAAAAAGAAATTTTATTCATATGAAATTAATAAATCCTATAAACCATCAAAATGAATTATATTTTTTTCCTTCCCTACATTTTCCGCATTTAAAACACAATTAAAACTAGAAATGTGTCCATAGGACATGGGTGCCCCCACCGCGCCACTGTTCTGTCAATCTTTTTACTAAGTCAAGGGAAATAACTCTACAAATACTGGATAAATCCACAAGCGAAACCTCAGGTGCAAATCTAAATATGCTGAGCAACCTGCCCATAAGGTTTAATGACTCTATGTCAAATCCGTTTTGAGTAACTTGTGACACAAGTTGAAAATTGCAAACATTTTCTAAGTCAAGGGCAATAACTCTAAAAATACTAAATGAATCCAGACGAAAATACCTGGTGCACAACGTTACATGCTGATCAATATTCCTGTGAAGTTTCATGACTCTAGGTCAAATACTTTTTGAGTTACATGCGACACAAGTTTAAAATTGCAAAATTTTACTAATTCAAGGGCAATAACTCTTAAAATACTAAAAATATCCAGACGAAAATACCACAGTGCACAACTACACTTGCTGATCAACATTCCTGTACAGTTTCATGACTCTAGGTCAAATACTTTTTGAGTTACGTGCGACACAAGTTGAAAATTGCAAAATTTTACTAAGTCAAGGGCAATAACTCTGAAAATACTAAATATATCAAGACGAAAATACCCAGGTGCACAACTGCAAATGCTGATCAACATGCCTGTAAAGTTTCATGATTGTAGGTCAAATAATTTTTAAGTTACATACGACACAAGTTGAAAATTGCAAAATTTTACTAAGTCAAGGGCAATACCTCTGAAAATACTAAAAATATCCAGACGAAAATACCCAGGTGCACAACTTCACATGCTGATCAACATTCTTGTAAAGTTTCATGACCATAGGTCAAATACTTTTAGAGTGTCATGCGAAACAAAAGTGAACGAACGGACGGACAGAAGGACGGATGGACAAGGGTAAATCTAAATGCCCGCCACTAAAGTGGGGGCACAAAAATTAATTCCCTTATTTTAATTTTAAACCAATTCCATGTAGGCAGTGCTATGTTCCCTTATAAGTATATAACCATGGTTTTATTCTGAAAGATATTTAAAATATAAACACATTTGCTCACTGCAATATAAAAAAAATCTTCATTTTTTAGAAATTCCTGTACAATTTACAAATTGCTGTTTAAGAGGTTGTAGAGATAACATAATATATTTGAGGGCATGATGAACTGAAGAAAGGTCACTGAGTATGCCTGATTCTAGTAGTTCCTGATTCAAAAGTTGCACTGTATTGTAGCAGCAGATTTGCCATGAATTACCGAATTAGATAAATGAGATAAGCTTTTCATCATGCCATTTATCTATGTTAGCTTGCAGCTTATCAGTAGCATTCTTAGTGTCAGAATCATGTTCTGCTGTTTGTCCACCTGTCAATATACTAACCAAGCCCAACAAGCACCTGAGGCAAACTGGTGCTGCTTGATACATTTTTAGACTCATTGGATTAAGATATCAAATTTTGATTTTTCTACCTTTAGTTTGAAATAAACAGGATTTTTCTACCTTTAGTTTGAAATTAACTGAGTATAGAATGATAAGAATCCAATTTATTACCATATGGATCTAAATATCTGGTTTTAAGTAAAAGAACTACAGCAATTCTGTATATTAGATTATCGCTCCTGATTTTGGAGATAATATCCAAAACTCTGTTTAACAAAGAATGCCTGGAGTAAAGAAGTAGACCCTTAAATACATTAAAGCACATTAAGTGTTCTCTCTCACAGAAATTCAAATAACTTACAACAGAAGAAACATGTCTTTAATGACAAGACATCCCTTCTCAAAACAAAGAAAACCACAAACTGTCATGAGAAATATTGCCAACCATCAAAACTCATCTGTAAGAGTCTAAGCATAGCAGAATTTGTCAAGTTGATTTAAACTCAATCTGTGCCTCACATCTGGAACATATTATTTCTGTAAATGTGGGAAATATTTCTTAACCTCAAGGCCACAGCCAAATGGAAAAGAAAAATGTTGCAATATGTAGGTAGGAGCACAATATTTAAATATCTTCATTTTTTTTGTGTGTTTCGTTTTTTGAAACTCACTCTAATTTAGAATGGCATGCACTAAGGGTAGAATCATGAAGAATCACACTGCTGGGAAAACATTAAGAAAATTTGTTTTATGATGTTAAATTAAATGAGTTATGCAAAGCTCTTGGATTGTACCTAAATACCAAAATATGTTTCAATGATGACATGGAAGTTGTTTTTCTTGGCTCTGAGGATTTTTATCTCTAACACTTTAAATCTGACAAAGAGTTACAAAATTATAGAAGTTCTTTTGACCCACAAATTTATATTTATCTTGATTAATGTTATTTTCTTTTCTTTCTTTTCTTTCTTATTTTGTTGGACCAACACAGTAAAGGTCATTTGGTGACTTTCCAGCTCTACTGGTGAAGGCAGACCTTGGGTGCCTCTCCCTGAATTATTTCAGACACAAACTCAGGCACCTGACAGTGAGTAGAACCACAAACATTTTGTAAGCTAGCTGGATATTTGCTTTACATGAAAGAATCCTGCGTACCTCAAAGCGATGAAGAGTAAGAGGTTTGAAGTGATCAACCTTATACCCACTCCACCACAAACTTAAAGTTAAAACTTAGCTAAATGTACCACTATACAGTGGAGCCTTGCTAATCCGAACCCTTCTAATCCGGAATCCTTTCTTATCCGAACGAAGTGTCCGGTCCCGATTTTATTTGTTCTATTTTCAATAGTAAAAAACCTTTCCGATCCGGAACCTGTCTACTCCGAATTCCGGATGATTTTTTCAATTTTTGTTCTTATTTTACTCTAAAATTTACCTCTCGGATCCGAACAGATTTTGCCAAATGTCACACCCTCTTTAAAAATAACAAATAGTCGCACATCTTGCAGGTGTAAACATACACCAAACTGATGTGTTATTTCACTTGATTATGGGTGAAACGTTTGATCTGGGAAGGTGTGAAAATTACACTTAGCTTGCCTTCATATCTTTTGCTTAATTGATTGTTTTTCGTCACCTTCAATAAATATTTTGATATAATGCAATAAAAATATCTTTTAATCCTTTGTAATGAATTCAATGATACGTGATTAAGCAATAAAAATTAATAGAGACTGTCAGTGAATTCGGATAATCGCTGAATCGGATAAGAGTAAACAACAATTGACAAATGCTGGTACGAATATTTAATCATGTCTCCGCCTCCTGTTTTACATCGTAGGTTAACTTACCCTTGAGGACATAATATTTTTTTGCTTATTTATTTATTTTCATTTCTTTATTTTTGTATTCTCATGTATTAGAATGAACGATAAGAGACTGCAAAAATAAAATATCTAAATGCAATTTCAAATGCATTCCCGTTTTCTTTCCCTAAACTATTTTGCAAATACATGTAACATGAAAAAACATGTAAAAGAACCTTCTAATTCGGAAACCTTTCTAATCCGGAAACCTTTCTAATCCGAACTTTTCTTCTGGTCCAGACGAGTTCGGATTAGACAGGTTCCACTGTACATGCTATTGCCATCTGTGGACAAAAAGAATGATTTTTTTTTAATTTAAATTTTAATTAATTTTAATTCTTAGCAAAAAATATGAATTTTGAATTTTTCCAGATCCCCCCCCCCCCTATAATGAAAATATCTAAAAAGCATTTTAAAATGATTTCAAATGAACCTGTCTCCTTCTAAATAAATTATCTGTTAAAATTCATGAAAGCTGAATTTCAGCATTTCAATACACATGGAGATTAAAGATATAAAGTGGATGTGCCTGCCACTCTTTATCAATTTTGACCTTGAACTAATAATTTCATAATTTATTCATTATCATTATCCTCACAAAGGAACTTCTGACAAATTTCCTTCCATTAATCCGAGAGACTTACTGAACATCACACACCAAGAGTGTGCAGTTTATATTCAAAGCTGCACATTTAAGCTCTCAAAAATAAACTTTGAAACCTATTTTTTTCTCAGGAATTCTGCAATCTGATAAACGGAATCAAGTATACTTAGAGGCAAAAACTGACTTCAGTCATTATTCTAATTACATAAAAAACGTTCCTCTTATTTCTTAATGGAATTTACTCATTTCTCCATATGAAAGGTAATGAAAAACACATTAAAACCACTCAATGTTATTAACCTGCTAGGTGAATGAAATATTGTGCAGTATAAATGCACTTTTAACTGTTTGATATTCATTCCCAGTAACAAATGTTTGTTTCATCTTCTGATTTCATGTAAGCAGTATCTTGCTTTGAAAAAAGAATACATGTATTATCTCAAACTCATCCTGTCAGTGTGATAACAGAAATATGTATTTGATTTATAAAATTAGGAGTTGTGAATGAAGGTATTTAAATGGTACTTTGTTTGTTAGTTTGATTGGGTTTTATGTCACACTGACACAGTACAGGTCATATGGCGACATTCCAGATTTACTGGTGGAAGAAAACCTCAGGTGCCCTTCCGTGCATTATTTCAGGCATGAAGGAGCACCTGACTTAAACCACCTACATTCCGTAAGCTAGCTGTATAGCTTCCTCGCATGTAAGAATCCAAAGTCCCCAACAGAATTCGAACCCACAGCGGTGAGGGGTAAGTGGTTTGAAGTTTGAACGACCTTAACCACTCGGCAAACAGTTCAAAGTAGTACTTCATATAGAAACTTCAAATTTTCATTCCTTAACATGAAAGCAAGTAAGCATTAATGAAAATTATACCATGTTAATCTGGTAAGAGTTGTTGTCTTGCTGGACTACTGCTAATTTAGTACTCATAGTTAGTTGTACTTATCAATACATGTTTGAAGTGACACAAGATTTTGGAGGGCTGATTTCTTGGTCTGCTCCCCTCCCCCACACCAAGCCCTTTTCATATAACTTAAGCAATCATCATGGGATACCCATGGCAGAACCAGTGACATTTATCATGTTACATGTTAATCAGCTGTGGGTATCTGATGATGTTATGCCATTATTACGCTGAGTGGTGAATTTGCTATGAAACACAAATCAAAAAGTAAAAAGATATAAAAAAAAATTCAATGATTTCTAAAAAAGAGAACAAGTCATGTTCTAGAAGTAAAACATGAAAATGGCAACCATGTGTTTTGATCCAACAAACAAATGGAAAAGCTTGATACAAAACATTAGAATCTGACAATAAAGTGAGTCACTAGATATCAGCATGATATGTTCCATATAACATTTACATTTATCTGCAAATTAGTACTTGTACAAGATCAAAGAACTCCAAGACATTATTATCATTCATGAAAATAACATCATGCATTTCATATCTGCAGAGATAAATCAAAACAAGCATCTCAATGTTTTATAAAAAAAAATCATACTTCGATGTTTTCCTTTCATGTTTAAATCAAATATTAGTCATGATTTTATAATGAAACCCAGGAAATAAGACATGCACTGTGTGTAAAAAAAGTTTTAACAAAAGCAAAAATATTTTAATTCCTCCCCAGGAGGGATGGAGATTTTTTAAACAATTTGATCATCAAAAACCAGTCTATAAATGCATCTCTACCATTGGTCAATTTCTCAGCATTGTTTTTTGAATCAACCAATCAGACACTAGGAAAATGAGGTCAGACTGGTTTAATTAGATTCACATATTATATATGGCAATTTATGGCCTCCGATACATATATTTATAGATGATTACAGAAACATTTTTAAATCATTATTAAACTTTCTGAATAACAGAGGTAGTTGGAATTTTGAGGAGAAAAATCCTTGCGATTATGACTCAGAGGAAGTCGATAAAAAATCTCACAAAAAAAATAAAAAATCCAGCAGCAGATGTTTTACATTATTAATTTACTTGGCAGCAGAACAGAACATTCTTCTTTATATTTTCAAAACTACAAAATTTAATTATGTCACCTTTTGTTACCTTGCCATAGCCCTCCAACTGGTGTGTTGATTTCATGATTGAAAATAAATAAACTTTATATTTTCAATTGGAATGGAGTGTTATCGGGTTAATGCCAAATTTTCATCCATCCTTAATTAACACCATTTTATTAAATCAACTTTTTTATGATAAATCAAATGAGAGAACTGATTATGATACTTATCAAGAAAACTTACTTGTGTGATGCTACAATGCAGTGATTGTCTCTGCCAGATGGTAACCGTGGCAACGGGATAGGTCCCCACATCTGTACAATCTGTTCCGGCATGATGCAGAACCGGGACTCATAGTTTCCAGGGTTCATATACAACATGGTTGGACCTTGTTTTGGCTGCTCTATGGTAGCTGAGAATGTTGCGCTCATATTTTGTTCCTCGTCTATATCTATTTTCACTGTTTCAGTAAGCGAAGATGGGTCGGACTTGTCCATCGGTATGTTTTCAACTACGGGCATCATACTTAAAATCTGGGCACCAATCTCCTCATTATGTCCAGTACAGGCAAATCCTATTTGTTGTGACATGTTGATTTTCAATCTGTCATATTCCTTAGTATCAAACACAAAATGAGCTAATCCTTTCTTTGTGTTTTCAAATTCTATTTTCTTTTTATTACCTTTAAATTGTTTAATAAGTGGCCCTTCTTGGTCGTCATAACCACCGTATGCTAATTTAACACTGTATTTATTCACTTCTTCTGGTAGTCCTTCAACTTGAACTTTATCAAGGTTAACCGTGGCTTTCTTCGTGCTGAAAGCGTATGTTTCCTCTAGTGCAATCATCGACATACGTTCACACAATACTGGTGGGTCGCCTCTAAACATGGCTCCAAAAGTCGTAAAGCTGTCTCCGAAATGATCCTTCCATAAGTCTCGTGTTTTCTGATTGGCTTTCATTAAAAGTGACCCAGATGATCGGTCGTTTACAGAGTCATCATGTTTAAGAATCTGTCCTAGTACTTTAACTGTGTCGTGTTTATACACAGATGGATGAAGCTGATGAGAGTGCCACATGACATCGATGTCGTAACATGGCACGATGACCTCCGTTGGGTTCTGATGTTTCAAAAATAAGAATCTTTGGTACCGCTTCTGCGCAGACTTCAAGAAATGCTTGTCGTGGAAGTGTGGTAATGATACCTGATAGAAAAATACTCGCTGACGGGCGATGGCATCGAAAATGTTGTAAGATGACTTCTGCTCATAACCCTCCTCGGGAACAGCTTGCACCTCTGGTTCAGGGGTGGGTGCCGGTGCTGGTTCTGGAGCAGCTGATGTTGTTTCAGCTGGTGTTTCTATAATATAGACATACATCAAACTTTATCTTATTTTACACACAGTATGTAAAATGTAAAAACATACACATTCTTAGAAAAAATTTATATGCTAAAATCAACGTAACATTTTATGTAACTTTTGTAAAATCAAATTTTCATTGACTTTTGAAAATGTTATAATATGAATAAAGTTTTTTAAAAGCATGGAATTAGCTTGATATGTCCTGTTTGACATAGCATTAGCTACAAGACATGTATTATTTTAGCATGATCTCTAAACAAAAAGTCAGATTTTCTCAGAAATAGCATTCAAAATCACAAATAAGATTTCCAAAACATACTGAGGTGAAGTGTAATTAGGCACTAAATTCAAAGCACCCAAATGAACCTGATCAAATGCGCAATTGTCTTCAAATTCTGCACAGTAAAACTTCAAAAACAGGCCCTTCCATGCTTACAGAAATGATCATGAACATACACAATAAAGGTTTAAGGTTTATCTTGAGAAGAAAAAAATAATCTAATAAAACATACAATACAAGCAGTGAACACTACAATTGAGGCAATTAAAAAGTCCTCAAATTTACTTGGCAACAATATAGCAAGGTGGTATTGACAGTTACCAGATTCACAATGTAATGTTAATAAGTCCTGGGTGGTGCATGGTGCAGAGACCTACAGCAATTTTCTGGATCTCGCCCAACACCGGTGAAAATGCACACCACTGATTATATTGCAGATTGTACCAGTCAAGTTAATCTATTTACACCACAGAGCAAGATAATATCATAGATATTCATTAAACAAGGAAAACTTCAGTTTCATACTGAAGTAACAATATCTATCCACCATATCTATAGAATTAAATTCCACATGAAATATAATGAAAAAAATAAGAAATTCTAGATTTTATTTTTAATTTAGCCTTGAATCTAAATATTTTTAATATGTAAAGTATCTTAAATGATGGAAAGAGATAATGTAATATAAAATATAACATCTATGGAAAAGGTAGATCTCAAAGTATCTTTTCCTGTCAGAGAATGATTGTTTCCTGGTAAAATTAAGTTCCAAAAATACTTGTACATGTACTAAGAATTAGGTCTGAAATTTTTTAATGTTAAGCAGCAAAAGCAAAGCCACATATTTACACAAGTCATGGACAGTGTAACATATTGCATGTTTTGGAAAGATGATTAAGCTTGTGTATCAGAACTTCCTAATGAGAGGTTTCAAAAATAGACAAGTAAGATCATAAACAGTCTTGACATAAAAGTATGTCAATCATATTGAAAACTATTATTTCTATGCTAAAAAGTGTCAATGACAATGCTCCATTTTATACAGGATGTCATTGATCCCTTGCATTAAGACATAGGTCAACTTGTATATGTGTGTCTGGACTGCTATGACCCGAACAGAGACCATATCATCCGCTTTAAGATTATTATACTGCAGAAAGACCATATCATCTGTTTGAAGATTGTCATACAATCTGAACAAAATGGAAAAATTTGACCACACTAATAAAGATGAAGTCCTGGGTGGCAGCTTCAATTCACTACGGCTGATAATGAGCATGCATAAACAAACAGCCTGTGTCAATTTTGCTTAGTTTCACAATTTTAACATGTAAATTGATGTTAAATTGAAAACCATGTATATTGTGTACAGATTGCTTCAATAATGTGTTTAAATTTAACTATTATGCAATGACCTTGGAATGGTAGCAATAAGACTGCAGTTTTATATGAAAGTCACTTAGATTAAAATGCTACCTTAGATCGAAATGCTACAAAATAACTAAAAGAGAACAGAGCTGATAGTATTGTAACTGGCACAGAAACTAACATAGTAGTGACTGCATCATACTTGTTTTGTCTGGTTTTCTGGAATGCTATGAAATAATTGACTAAATGGATGTGACATATGTGCAGTATTTGTTTGTACCAATATAGTTATATATAGCTTGATGAACAAAGAAAACAATAACATGAGAGCAATGTATTTAACAATATAAACTAAACAGTTTGCCAAAATCTTAGAATATCTATTGTTCCAACTTAATGAGATAATATCTTGTGTTATTATCACGAATATTTTGTTTACCTGTGGGAGGGTTTGTCTCCGCTGGTGCAGTTTCTCCTTCTGTGCCTTCAGCTGGTTTGTCTTCTGCTCCTTCTTTAACTTCACCTTCTTTAGCAACCTCAACATTTGCTTCTAAAAATAGATTGTAATGATTTCTCTGTGCTATTTATATAATTATTATCATTATAACACATGCACAGTAGAACTTAGGTAAGCCAAAGATTATGGGACTTGCATAAAAATTCAAAGTCATCAGGACATCGACTCATTTCTTGACATAATTTCAACTCTTCAACATTTTCAATATTAGCTTTAAGCTGAATTTTTTTACAAGTTGTTGGCTGAATAACATCTTTTGATAAATGAATTCTAGATGAATTGGTTGTTATATTTCAATTAGATTAAAATTAAACTTAATCCAGAAATATTATAATGTGAGCGTGTTTGCTTTTCTAGACCTATTTAATGTATAATGTCTCAATGAAATAGCATGATAAGTTGACAGCGCTTGAAATATTCTACATGTCATTGTCATTTCATGGGCCAGTGACAAAAGTGTGACCATTTAAACCCTAAGCCTGCTATAGGCTAAGGAAACTTCTCCGTAACCAGTGCAAACTAAGATCAAACATCCAGATCTGTGCCTTTTGAACATGGTCTGCACTGTTCACTATTCAGTCATTATAATTATTTATTTTGAAATCTACCGTTAATATGATTAATGTTGCTTGTTTTTTTAAGTTTTGTCCAGCAATGTAAGGGAGAAACATTTTTTTGACATTCTACAGGCTATTGTTTTCATTTCAATGTGGAAATTAAATAAAATTAATTTTAATGGTAATAATTTAATCTATACAAGTATAAAATGATATACACATTACATTACAAAAAACTTTGATTTCTCTTATCAATTTTTGATGTTTCAAGATGATAATTTTAAATTGGTCAGCCAACATTATGCAGTCATAGTCAGGCTCAGACTAGCCTGATTCTATACTGGTGCCAAAGTTTGTTAAATTTTGATCTGACATATACCAAGGAACTATTTTTCTTTAATTTCCATATTGTTTTAAGTTCTTGTTCTTTTAAACATTTGTCAATGAAAAGGGGTTCTCTTAAGGTAGACCATGGGAAATGGGTACCATAAGGAACTGTAAAATTGACAACATAGGACAGTTATATGTCTTCAAGGTCACCTGTATGCAAAATTTAAATAAAATTTACCGTGTGGTTTATGAGTTATGGATATATTTCTGAACTAAGACTTTGCCATTAGAAGGGTTTATTTTCAGAAATGAGGAAACTCTTAATAACTTGTAATATCACCATTATAAAAAATGTTTTTCTATTGCTCATTGTTAAAAAACAAATAATAACATTCAGGTAACAAATTACACAAGCAAAATGTTTGTTTCTGAACAAAATGTTCTTAATATGTATAAAAATGTTACTCTACCCCACCCACTTTAAACACTAATTTTACCATTTCCCTATCTAAAATGCCTTATTCAAAATATCCCTAAATTTTACTTTAATGAGGGGCTGTTTTCAAATTTTGCCTAAATTTTCTTCAAGGTATATTTGTTGATCCTGCGAAATATAAAATACTTTTACCGTGTAGTTTTTATTTTAATAAACTTTGAAAATATCTGGTATCATAATTATTTGCTATAAATTTTGGCATTATTTAGCAAATAAATACCTAGAATAATTATATAGTTTAAATCAAACCCTTTTTTCTTCCATAAGGGATCAGAGAAATACATAAATAACGTTAAAAAGAAAAAAAAGAAAGGGTTTGAACCCACGCCCTTCAATTTCAATGTAGTTGGCAAGTGATTCTAGCCTATTTGGATACTCTTCAGAGTGGAGGTAATGCATTACCCATGGTCTACCTTAAATATAAAATCAAATTTCTTTTTCAGTTTTTTTTTTTCAGTTTTTTTTTTGTACCGTTGCCAATATTTGAATATTACAAATTATATTATTTGATAAAGAGATGTTACTGACAATGTATGAAAGATTTCTGAAAATTCTGTAATTTTAATTTTTTAAGATCACAAGATGTAATTGATTATTATCAAGTCATTAATTAATCTATCCAGGGACAATATTTCAAATATTTCATTTTCTATCCCTATTCCGGACCTTATACATCAGCTGCTAATGTTAGCGAGGCTCATTCTTCATCAAATGTTAGTCTTTTTGCAAACTCACTGATGCATGTTATATCATTTTTTTAACATTAATCAAAACTGATAATAGAAATTTTAAATCATTTTCAAATTAAAACAGATTGCATCTTTTTTGTAGCATATTGATTATCTTGTTTTCAGTTTGCAGATGTGTCAAATCTCTCTGATGAAGGTGTTTGTCATTATAGCTCAAGCATCTGTATGATATCATTGAAAACATTATTCAAGGATATATTAATGCCAAAAGAATGCAAAAATATAGTTTAATTAAAATAAAGGATTTAGGTCAGATTACCGGTAATGCCCAACAGCACAATGAAACTCTGATAAATGCCTAACAGTACAACTGAACTAAAGAATTTAAGGTCAGATAAATGCCTTACAGTATAATGAAACATAGATTAATGCCTAAAGGTACAATGAAACTAAAAGCTGTAAAAATATAGTACAACAAGTCACATTTCTTCCATTTTAACACTCTTGCATGGACAAAAGTTCAATATAACAAAAAAGGGTCATGTTAACTTCGAATTTCCAGTTTTATGTAGCTGTAGAAAGCTTTCAGAAGTATCTAAATCCTGATATTCAGGAATAGTCCATTCACTTGCCCTTCAATCATTTCATGTATCCGAACCCTTTCAATAAACAAAACATTTAAGGAATAAAAGTGACAATTCTTGTTTTTATCTATACTTTAAAGCTTTCAAAGACATGGTTTAATTCTTATTGTCACTTGTCTTTCTATTTTTTGGTGCCATTTATCAAAATTTCATCATCATTATTATGTTATGTTTTTTGTTACCAATCATCAATTTAATATAATCAAGTATACAATGTTTAAATGTTACCTTTGTTCTCTGGCTCTTTTGGCTCATTATTTTGACTGGGGTTCTCTTCTGCCTGCTTGGGCTCTTCAACTACTGGCGTTTCTTCCACCACCTTTTCTTTAAAAACAAGATCTATTTCAAATGGTTCATTTGGATATTTAGCTGTCCAATATTTCCTAGATTTTTCTAAAGATTTAGTTCTATCTTTCTCACTCATTAATTTATGTTCAACAACTAATCCAGCAATGCTTTTACTATCTGCTTCATAAGCAAGAGGAGCTAACATGTGACAATGCCACACCCATTCTATATCTAGAGGGGCAGCTAAACTTTCCTTTTTATGTTCCGCAGCTAATGGTAGCCAAAAAGCTTCATACCTTCTAATAGCCTTTTTAAAAAGCCATTCTTCGTATAATCCAGGGTTTCTATTCACATTATAAAGAAAATGTAATTGCTTCAATGAAGCTTCCACTAAATCCACTCCAAACTTAATCTTATTCTTGAAATTTTTCTTATTAATTTTCTGTGATACCTGTGGGCTGACCACTGGTTCACCTTCGGGTTTCTCACCCTCTGATGGAGCTTGTTCTGATGTGCCAGTTGGACTGTCTGAAGGAGAACTTGCCTGTGGACTGACTTCCTCTGATACCACCTGTGGTGCCACAACTGCCACCGGATGAGGTGACTGTGGGGTTGGTGAAAGAGGCTCAGTTTTGACTGGAACTGTGACAGGTTCTGGTTGTTGTTCTATTTCCTGTCCAACTGCAACAGGTTCAGGTTGTGGTGAGACCACAGCAACATTCATTGGTGCAGAAATAGCTAAAGGTGATTCAATCTCTTTGCTAGGGCTTTGTTTGTTTGGAGTTGAGCTACCACTGACTCTTCTCAATGGAATGTTTTCATCCAGTGGTGGGGGAGGTGGTGGTGTTTCATCTACTAATGGCGGAGGTGGAGGTGGTGGAACTTCAGCCTCTTCTTCCGCTGGTTTGTTGTCAACAACTATAGCTGGCTCTGAATATGCAACCTGAGGAACACTTTCCTCTTCTGGCTGCTGTGGTTCCTCAACAGTGGGTTCTTCTGCTGGAACTTCTGGCTCTATAGTAACAACAGGAGCAGGCTCTGGAACAGGACTTGGTTCTCTTTCAGGTTCTTGTGGTGCTTCTACAACTTGTTCCACCACTGGCACACTAACTGGTTCTTCAACTGGTTCAGAAATAGTTTGTTCCTCTACAACAGGCTCTGGTTCTGGAACATTACTGACAGGCTCTTCATTAGGCTCTGCTACAACATCTTGTTCAACCTCTGGTTCAGGTGGTAATTCAGGCTCCACAGGCTCAGACAAATCAACAAGTGGTGCTGAAGGTTCTACAGGTGCAGCTGGAATTTCTGGCTCACCTAAATCTATCAACTGACCTTGTTCAACTTCTTCATTTTCTTGATTATTTTGAATTTCAACTTGTACTTCATCCCTTAATCCACCATCAGAAACTAACTCTTCCTCAGACACTTCTTCTTGTTTTGGAACTTCAACATTTTGTTCAATATTTTCCTCCTGATTTGTTTCAGAGTCACTTACATTCATTAAATCCTCATTTTCATCAACACATTCCACTTCACCAACATCTTCAGGTACTTGATCAACACTTGATTCAATCTGATCAACACTTGATTCAACTACTGGATCAACACTTGATTCAAACTGATCGTTGTCACTTAATAAATCCTGTGAGTCACATTCCTGTGGTGGTGGTGGTGGTAAATCTGGCACAATCTCTGGAGGGGGAGGTAATTCATCCTCTCCCATTAAATCTGCGTCATCAGGACCATCACAGTCACCATTGACTGGACCTGGTTCACCATCAGCAACATTGTCACCATTTACACAAGAGTCATCTACACCATTTGAAACTTCCATTTCTGGTTTGTTTAGTCCATTTGTAAGTTCAGGTTCAGGGGGTGGAGAATCTATATCACCACTTCCATTAACAAGTGGCACATCCTTAGTAACAGGAACTGGTTCTAGAGCTGGCTCTGTTTCACTCATGGTTCAAATATCAATATCTCTGCAATTAGAAATACATAAAAGTGTATTTCACATGTATATATGTTTGAATACTTAAAATACATAACTTTGAATAATTAGAGTACATGTCAGCACTTCACACAATATACTGTTGATTTCTAGCAACAAACCAAATGACTATTAAACGTTTATTTTCATTTCAGAAGAGCGTTTCAAATTATTTTTTTATTTTTTGTTGGATTTTAAGTCACACAAACACAGTAGATGTCATATGGCGACTTTCCTGCTTTATTGTTGGAGGAAGACCTAAGGTGCCCATCTGTGCATTATTTCAGACACAAACAGCACCCGAGTAGAAACATTGACATTCTGTAAGTTTTGTAGCTGGATAGGTTCATCACAGTGAGGGGCAAGTGGTTTGAAGTCAATGACATTAACCACTCAGCCACAGATGCCCCAAGTTTCAAATCTAATATCTAGTTTCTGTTGGAAATTTTGAACTTAGTAAATCCATTTGTAATATGCTATGAAAAATTTGTGTGTTTCCTTGGGAGATATCAGGGACATTATATTTAGAGAGATATAAGCAACCAAAAATATTTTGCAAATTTTTGGGCTGTCATGATTATATACCAGCTAGATTTGTACATGCACTTAGTCTATGTCCCTGGTAATTAAGTATTGAGTTTTGAATGTAATATAAATTACTGCCTTGTGAACTTGCTTCTTTTGTTTCCTATTTAATGTCTAAGGCTTAAAATATCCCCTGTTTCCTGTAATTTTAAACAAAATACAGTTGGTGTTCATTTAACGAGCAATTGATGACTGTGTTATATCAGCTGCATTGAACACAGAAAGTTTGAAATCTAATATCTGACAAATCAGATCCCAGCAAGCACTTAATTTCTCAATTTCCTAATCAATTATTGACAAATGAAAACTTTCTTAGAATGATAGAGAACCATGTACATAATTAATTACGCTGTTCCATTAATTTGTAGAAAAAAAATAATGATTTTGCGAATTTCTTGCTAATATGAATATGAAAAAGATAACATGTGGCTTGGATAAGGTATAAATATTGATGACTATCAGCACCATATCATTGTCATCTACCCACAAACTGCTAGATAGGAATTTGTAATAACACAAATGGTGTCATGGACTCCCTAATGGGCAATTGAATTTTTTTGTTGTTGCCTTGAAGACACAAATTGGTATCATGTTTATAGCCATTGTACATGCAAGCTTGTTTTGTACATGAAAACAATACTATACTATCAATCAAATTTTATGACAATTTCTATACTGAGAATTCATTTACAGTATATGATATTACAGTGGATTGTCACAAATAAATCATGTTTGTATAGTTTTCTTTCCCATTAATGATGTACCTAATGATATTTTTTTCACAGCATCTCTTCTGTCAATTTGTAAGGAAGATCTATCAATTTATATATCATTTGTATGACTCGAAAAGCAGCAGGACATCTCTGAGTCTAACTCGAATAACAAAATATGCGATATAATACGCTACATTTGATGATGAGATTGCTTAAACATTTATAAAATCCCAACATCCATTCAGTTGATTTTAGTTTATACAAATTCATTTTAGTGTGATTGTGTTGAAAGCTATAAGCTTATTGAAACACTCTAGAATCCGTCCCTGGAACCAACCAGTACTAAGCAATGAATGTGAAGTTTCTTGCTCAAGGAAACAATGACTTATTGAACACATGTGGTCAGCAATCCTTAGGTTACTAGTCTGACTACTCGGCCACTCTGTTGATTTTGTATAAGCAGTTGAGGGCCATTTGTGGAGAAAATAAATTTCCTGGTTAATACAATACTAACAGATAAAGTTAACCATATTTTTTTCTTCTGAAAACTGCTGAATCAACACTGCACTTTCTGTCTAATATTTACAGATGGATAAATAACAACTTACAAATTTTCTTTATATCAGAGATAATCTTACTTTGATGATTTACGAATACATTATTTGTATAAAAGTACTGTAATTAAAGAAATAAATCAGTAAATTTGTGATCCTCTACCCAATTAACTTTTCTCATCAACAAATATATATAATATATAACTCAATCAAGTTCTGCATAAAAGAGTAATAAATCTATCTCCTTATTGCAGGATTCTCTCTATATAATTATAACAGCTGGGATCAAATACAAAGAAAAATATCTCACAAAATCTTGAAGAAAAGTAAAGTGATCTATAAAGAGAACAAAGTTATATCCCTGAGGGAATTCTAAGAACCTACATAAAACTCTTTAATGACATTAATATCAAATCTTAATCTCTGGCATTAACAACTTACAAATGTTCCCTGAAAAGAGAGACCTAATATTTCCAGTATTTTTCTCTTTATATAATATTAACTTGACAATAACATCTGAAAAAAAAATCTAATATAAACTCCAGTATCGTTCTTTTTTATTACACTATAATTATCCTGTATCACAGTAATTTTTGTTGCATCTTGAAATTCTCCAGACGAAAGTAAATGAAGTGCTGTTACCACTGTCATTACAATAAACACTAACTTACTATACTATAGTAGACTATAGTACTAACACTATAGTACTAATCACTTGTATTATTGAATGTTTAACAACCATGAGGAACTACTTTTAACCCACAGAATATCGCTTGTTGTATGATTACTCAGTACTATTAGTAATCATGGAGTATTTCAACATACTGACTGTTGCTATTTAATCACTTTAGGAACCATGACCTATATTGAATATATGATACTCTCAGCATCATTGGTGTGTATTAATCACCACAAAATCTGCTTCTAGCCAGCCGCCTGACCTGACATTGTTAAAGTTGATACGGAAACTCAAATAAATAATAACAATAATTATTATTACAATTATTATTATACTAGCTACTATCTAAATTTATAATGCCACAACAATCTGTAGATATTTTTTTTTATTTTAAAACCTCTATAATCCTACTTTGTGCTCAAGTCAATCTTTCACTGAGTCAAGACATAATAATAATGTTATTTTTAATCATCTTTTTGAAAGGAAAAAACTGCTACAAACAGAAAATGTTTTGGCATAATAACAGTGAAAAATATAACCTTACCAAAATAGTCTGTGCCAAAATTCGTTGTATATTTTATAGTTTAAAACTAAACACTACATTATTTAATATTTGAACATTTTAGGTACAATGATAGTGAAAATGCTTAAACTAATTTTTTTTTTTTTTTATTGAAATTGTCAATATTTGCAAAAAATACAATTACATGTACCGGTATATAAACAATAAAAGAGCTACTGTATTTATTTTGAAATACATGTACATGTCTCTTATACAAAATTAATTGTTAAATATAATAATTTTCAAAAATCTACTTCAATCTTATAAACCTTAGAAGAGAAGCATATATTTTTTCTTGTTCAAAACATTCCAACATTTCAGCTAAAACTTTGCAAAAAATCACTTTTATGTCACCTATTAAATACCAATAAAAGCACTAGAAAATGTTACAAATTTATTACAAACCTTTATGTTAAAAAATCCAAGAATCTCATTACAATAAAACTTCTTGTTTATTTTTCATAAATATTCCATAAAAAAACAAACCACCAAAAAACACTGCATGTATGATTTCACTATAAAAATCCCTTTTTTTCTGCTACAGAAGAAAGAAAAAAATTTGGAAATTTCTTAGTTGCATAGCATGAAGTTATCACATTTGTGTCTGGGAAGCTGTAGGGTGCCTATCATATATCCTTGATAGGTTGATAAGATAAAAATTGCCTTTTCTGTTACCATGGAAACTGCAAAGTTTGACAAGAAAATTCTGCTTATCACTGGGTATCAACTACATGTCAGAAATCATGAACCCTCATTGAAACTATTTGTCAAAGCATGAACCAATATCTCTGTCGAGTTATCTTTGTAAATAAACGGAACAAGTCTGCTAATGAACTAATGGATTTTGAAAATAAATAAAGATTTAAAAATGAGTCAAACCAAACTGAATGTGAATCAGACAAAGAAAAGGTTTCCTACTAAAGAAATTATTGACATAGAAAAAATGATTAAAGACATTTGTTGTATCACTAAAGTAACAAAACTATCAATAAATAGGGTGAAAATAATCAAGAAACATTCAGAAAAATTTAAATACATGTAAATAAAATTAATCACATCACAATTTTTTTTTCATAGTGTCCATGAAACATTTAATATTTCAGAAAAAAATATACGCATACTCATGACAAAGATAGATTGCCCTTTTCCGCACAATGAATCAATTTTGACATAAAAATCCTAGATATTATTCAATATATCCCAAGTCTGTAGCCACAGAACTCCACAGAGTGTGTGATTATTTTGCCTTTACAGACATCCAGTCTATTCCATCTTACCAGCCCATGCTTTTCAGACTTTTACAATCAATAAAATATGGAGCTACACTGCTTTCTAACAATTTATTCATGAATGAAATTTTTACTTTCTTTCCCTTTTTCGTATTTTTATCCAGAAATACTCCTGCTGTGCATTAAAAGTGCACCAATTTTCACAACACTTGAAAACTTTCTTCACACTGAACCAAATTACTGCACGTAATTTTCTCCCTGTTTTCTCACACTCTGAAAATTAACCCTTCTCAAAAATAACACTACACTGAAAAATAATCCATTTAAACATTTTGATGAAATTCATATCTGAATACAAAAGTATAAAGTCCCTTGAAAAAAGATGTTCTTTTTACAAACCTACCATTTAGATTCATAGTTACTCCACTTTAATGTATCTGAAATAAAGAGACTATGACTTAATGGTATTATTTGCCGTAATGAAGTTTATCTCAGCAATATCTCAGAACCAAGAACAACCTAGATCCCCTGCTAAAAAAGCGGCATTACATCACACACAGATGTTTCTTCCATCAAGTAAAAGAATTATACAAGAACAAAATATACAAGCCTGTAAAAATGTTAATGTATTTTACAAAAATATTTCTGTACCACATGAAAACATTTCTGTAATTGCAAATATACATAGCTTACCCCTGATGAGGGTAATATTTAACTAGCTCATAAAGCAAGACTGTGTTTTTGTAACAGAAGACTGTAACATAAATTTGAGACACAGTCCATCAACTGGTTTCTATAAAACATGATATAATTGCTCTGTTACCATAAATTAAGAATGCCAAGCCCTTGGTCTTTACATGCTGAATGGAAGAACAAAATATCAAGTTTCATAGATTTATGAATGTCTCTTCATAACTGCTACTGTATAAATAAGATTTTTCTAATAAATAACAAAAATATATATTGAAATTAATAAAAAAAGAAATTCAGATAAACCCAAAGATTTCTTTCGGAATTACAGAATAATAAAGTGCACTCACTGTACATATTGTATAAAGAAAAAAAATCCTTTTATTCTAGAATGTTTTATACCTGTTAATATTTCACAACAAAGTTTTATAATTAATAATCATGAATAATATATATTAAAATTCTATCAGAAATATTTAGAAGAACCCAAAGATTTCCTTTTGAATATAAATCAAGACACCTACTGTATTGTATAAGGAAAATATTCCTTCTGTCCAAATAGATGTACTTCCTATACTTAAAGCTAGAATAACAACTTCTATTTCTCAAGGAAACTTTTACAAGTACTTCAATATAAATACAAAAACAAAAAAAAAAACATTTTTTTTCTCAAAATCTGCAGAAGTGGGTTATTTCGTCACTAAGTGTTATATGATAAAATGTGAAGTATGTAATACCGCAGTCCGATGGTTGCCACAGCCGCGTGCCAGAATGTCACATGTCATCAGGTCAATATCTATTTTTTCCCTATAAGTACAACATCTGCACTTTCCCCCTTTAACCCACACTTTGAAACTGTAAATCCTTATAAGTATGATGATAACAAAAATATGTTGTTAAAAATAAACACCATATTTAAATCTTCCTCTTAGTTAAATGCGACATGTTAAATGAGCTGCGTCACGACAAAACCAACATAATGGGTTTGCGACCAGCATGGATCCAGACCAGCCTGTGCATCCGCGCAGTCTGATCAGGATCCATGCAGTTCGCTATCAGTTTCTCTACTTGTTATAGAGTTGTAAGCGAACAGCATGGATCCTGATCAGACTTGGCGGATGCGCAGGCTGGTCTGGATCCATGCTGGTTGCAAACCCATTATGTTGGTTTTGTCATGACACAGCTCAAATGTCTTGAGAATGTCATTAAACATGATTTTTGTTGCACAACTGATGTAACTGTGAAGCTGTGCCAATATTAGATAATGCAACATACAAATTTTAAACTAGCTTCTTCATGATTATGTTTGATATAGATTATAAAGGAAAATTGAAAAGCTATAAATTACCCATCCATTTTAAGAAAGTCTAGTAAACAATTATATTTCCTGATCTTTATGATCATGGTTTATATTTATTTGTTTTGGTTCATTTTAAGTTTTATTTTAGTTCAATTGTGTAGGAAGCTTATTATATACCTTATAGACACACTCTCAAATCCGTTGCTGGAACCAACCAATACTAAGCAATGAGTCTCAAGGAAAGAATGGCTTGCCCCTGATTTGGGTTTGAACCCAGGCGTATAGTGATCCTTATATTACTAGTCTGACGTGTTTACCACTTGATCATTACTTATTAGCAGCATCATGAAAACCATGGTTTTTTATTTTAAACAAACTACTGTATACTGTAATTAACAGTGTTGAGTTATTGGGCATAGAGTTTTTGCAGGAAAGTATGGGTTTTCCTTAAATAATTTATTTTATTTAAGACCTATTTTTGTGGATTTTCATGTAGATCTATGTCTATGATTATGCCTCATTCCAGACAAATTTAGCTGGTGTAAAAATCTGTAAGTTCCATTTTCTTTACATTGTTATTAACGTCCACAATTTTGTTAAAATTAATCTCTCACAAATATTTCTTTAACTACAGACACTTCTTAATTGAATCTTTGACTATTTATGGACAGTTACCATACAATAAAAAAGACAGTTAATTGTCAACAAGTAGATACTTGGTAAATATTTACTTCTGCCATAATTTTTCCCTATATGAGCCGCGTCACGACAAAACCAACATAATGGGTTTGCGACCAGCATGGATCCAGACCAGCCTGCGCATCCGCGCAGTCTGATCAGGATCCATGCTGTTCGCTTACCAACTCTATTACAAGTAGAGAAACTGATAGCGAACAGCGTGGATCCTGATCAGACTGCGCGGATGCGCAGGCTGGTCTGGATCCATGCTGGTCGCAAACGCACTATGTTGGTTTTGTCATGGCGCGGCTCATATGATTATACACAGGAAGGATGTAGGTGTTCAGAAACAAAAACTTTTGACACTTGATTTATACAAGTTTCAAGTGCTGCTACTTCAGATTTCAATTGTAGCTGCAAGATTTTATCCCTATATAACACATGAGAAGAAAAAATCATAGCAGGAAAATTATTACACTTTGCTGAAACTGTGGTCAGCTACTTTTATTCATTAATTGACAATTAAAACTATTTGGAGGCTAGATGTAACAATCCCACCACTACAGTTTGACTTGCTTCACACAAGGGATTACTTTGTTTAACCATGCTAAATATAAAATAATGGACTAAATGTCCGTCATTCAATCTAATCAAAACCATTCATCATTTTTCAGGGAATATTTTTTTAAAAACAAGAACTGACTGAAAAGGATACAGTGCAGACCATGATAAGACAACATAGATGTGCCAGCTGATCTTGGTCTGCACTGATCACATGGGTAGATTCAGTCAACACCAGCAACTGAAAATTTAACCAGAGTTATACTATAAGAGACATTATTTTGCATAAACCCTAAAAAAATTGGCTTCAAATGTATAAATCTACTTAGTCTCTGATTTTGCTCAAATAATGCTCCCCTACTATTTGACATAATTTTAGTCATGTGACTAACTATTTGACATAATTTTAGTCATGTGACAAACTATTTGACATAATTTTTAGTCATGTGACTAACTTTTTGACATAATTTTAGACATGTGACTATTTTTTTTGACATAATTTTAGCCATGTGACTAACTATTTGATATAATTTTAGTCATGTGACTAACTGTTTGACATAATTTTAGTCATGTGACTAATTTTTTAACATAATTTTAGTCATGTGACTAAAATTCAACAGTATAATTAGGGGCAGTGTGACCAAATGGTTAATGCATCAGATTTGTAATCTAAGATTTGCTGGCTGAAAGGGTTCAAACCCCATCAAGGGCAGGCAGTTATTTCCTGTGTGAGAAACTTCACATTCATTGCTTACTACTCATTTTTCCAGGAACAGATTCAAGAGCTTATAGAACCTTGCACAAACTAAAATAAATTCTAAAATATATTCTGTATAAACTTACAGCATAATGAAATGTTTAAGATCTGATCAGTCCCAAAAATCAATCATCTATATAAAGTATCCCTGAAGGCATATTATACATGTTTCTAAACTATAAATTGTGCAGAACATACATTAACCATAAGATTGAACTCACAACCTTACTGCCTTGTTGAGAATAATAGCACTTTACAACTTACTGTAACCAACTAAAGCCAGTGAGTTGCGATCACAGTTCGCTCTTAACAAGCTGAAAGACTGAAAAAGGGAAATATCATTACAAGGATCACACTACAAAGGTTATGTAAAGGTCAAAATTACTATTGGATTATCATAATTAAAAGCTCTCCTCTCTAATTATAACTATATATTGGAATGAATCTGTTACTCCTACAACTTGTACAAGGTCACATGATAATTCAATAAAAGTGTGACTCAAACCTACATAGGCTTGTCTTATCATGAAATGACCAAGCAGTGATTCAGGTATTGTGGCCTGCTGACCATGCCAAACCTTTCTGACACATTTAAGAACAGATTTCACCTCGCTAGCCAATCAGATGATAATCTCTGCTGTATCAGTTAGCCACTGACAGGTGTAGACTATCATAACATCGCACCTAGACACTCGTAAACAACAGTTCTAGCCAAAAACAACATCATCAACAACAACTACAACAACAACTAGACTGTCTGAGAGACCTTACCTTCAACTTTATATAAATTAAGACCTTATAAACCTCTTTTAATTAAAGAAAATTAAAAATAAAATAAAAGTTATCTATTCATGTGTGTATTGCCATTTTCAAATGATAATAAAATAGAAGTGAATAAATAAATTAAATGTATATTTGCTTAATACTGATTTTAATTAAATACTGTTTTTAACATTGAACTTCCTGACTTTTTGCCTTGCTTTGAATTTGCAGCAGTTTATTTAAAGTTATAAAAATTCAAAAATTGAAATACAAAGAGTAAAGTGCTTGGTTAGACTGCACAGATTTGGCAAAGGCTAATCACCCAGTTAAAGAATAAAGATAATGGTTTATTGTTTGAAATGGCAGTGAGTAATACATGTTTGATATTCCCATTTTAATTTCATTTAAAATATAGTTGAAAGCCTCATTTTCATCATTCTGGTACAAGCTATTTAAAAACTGTATTGGAAAATATGTCTTGGTTTTATTCTTTTACACAGATAAATGTAGCATTCAAAAATCTGTTGTGCTTTGCTTTTCCTAAAAAAATGTTATAAATGTGAAAACATATGAAAATGTGTATTTATTCAAATTACTTTATAAGTAGAAAAAGCCTGTACAGAAATTTCAAAGACATAGAATGGCCTTTATAGTTAGTTCATTGGAAATTTGTTTGAGTCAATATTGATGCATATTAAAGCACCATCTAGTTACCATATACATTCAAAGATGTTCTAAAACAGCAGTCAGTCTAAAATACAGAACCAAAATGCAAATTCAATTAAGAACCTCCTGGATTAGTGGGCAATAAAGAGTGATCTTATTTACAGAGATTCTACAGTAATTACTTCTTTCCCTCCATTAAAAATTGATTAGTTGAATGATTTATGCCTGTGCACATTTTGCTTTCTGCAAGTTGGTGAAGATTATAAAGGAGGATCCCATGCTGACTGCACTAACATCTTGTAATAATATTAGCATTAACCCTCCAATCAGCCCTATTTATGCATAATGGGTTTGTCCTGCTTTGAATTTGGGACATTCCATTTCCAGTATTAGGTGCTTTGATTGTCACAGAGAAAATTCGCAGGATTGAACCAACAACCCCAGTTACCAAAGATCCGCACTAATCTGCTGCTCTCCCTATAAAGCTTAGCAGCTGGACAATTTTTTGGGGGGTGAATAATGTAAAGCAGGGTGAATACCTGAAACGTCACAAGGATAAACATGTCTGCATGGAATCTGGCAAAGAAGAACAATCGTTTCTTCCTAAATTCTAATCAGATTTCTAGAAAGCTGTAGCTTTCTGAGACGAATTTTATTCACTATTTTATTTCTAGCAAAATTTTGACAGAAAAGAAACAGATAATACTGTTCAGTCTGATGACAAACTGGAAAGAATAAAAAAGATATTGATATAATGCATTAAAATTTGTCAATTTAGACATTGCATGGTAGGTTGTTTGCATGTATGAATTCTTTTCCTGGTTATGGGAGGCCACAAAGGTAAGAAAATTTTAGATGACAAAATATGATGTTGCATTGAATACATAAAAGTCATAATCTGCAACAATACATGATAACCCTTCAGCAAAAGAAAATGAAGAATTAGAATGTACATACTGCACTGTAAAGAAATAACAAAGACAGCAACGGCAAATAAGGAGAACCAATAACTCATGGTAACTTGTAAGTACTCTATAACTAAAAGACCTAGACACATTATTTGTTTATGTATTTCTTCATTATAGATTATGAACATTCTTGTCATAAGAAAGTTCACAATCTATAACGAAGAAATACAAAAAACAAATAATTCATAACATTGTTACACTGTTTACCTTAACAATGTGTAGATTAATAATATACCTGTAATTCTTAATGAAAATAATTGCAGCAGGGATGTTTTTTATTATTTTGTCTATGTCAGTTAAACAAAAAGAAATAATAATGTTGCAAGCTCCTACGGGAGATTGGTGAATGTTAGGGGAAATCTGGTGGTAGTTTTTATGCAAATATATTGGCATGCAAACAAACCATTTGTCAATGTAAGATAAAGTAATTAGACATACAAACTACATGAAAATGTTCCTGTTATCCTGTTAGTTTGTGAAATATTTGTAATGGCAACAGTAAATGCTTGATCAGTACAGAGACAGCCCAGCAATTAAAATTAGCAAATGTATACTATAGGGAAAATCCAGGCAATTCCATTTCATTGTATGAAAAGAGGCTGAAACAACTTTATATAGTAGAGGGTAAGAGTGAATACAGAGAAACAATCAATCTTCAAGATCTAGCCCCCTTCAGTCTTTGTTTACAAACAGCATTAACTGGTAACTGATTCAAAATCAACACCATTGCCATATGATTGGTCCCCCAAAGCCTTTCTTTCAGTTCTTCAAAATTATTTTAATTTCAAATTTCCCACATTCACTTTTAATTATCTGACAGTTATGAACACATCAAAACATAAACATATAGCTCCAAGTTGTTCTTCCCTTAAATTACTTCATTTGTGATAGCTTCTGATTATGCGATGCTTGGAATAGTCAATGCTCAAAATAGATATAATAGATAAATAAATAATCTTTTGTATGTACATCTGAAACTAATATTATCTGCTTCTTTCTTAATTAAAGACACATATCACCGAATAATTACTTGGCAAAATTGTATGTAATAAATTGTTCAATATTCATTAAACATATTAATTCTTTGAGTATGATTCAAAACAAAGATATTATACACAATAAATATTACCATATTTTGATAATATTCCAGGCCACAATATGACTTTGCCAAAATTCACACAAAGCATTTATGCCAGCATTGCTGTGGTTACATACCTCTATCTTTGGCACTTACACACTTTGAAAATATCATACATGTTGATAAGCCCCTTACAGGCAGGGCAAGCCAGTTTGACTGGCTTCAACAGGGTTTTTGTTTATTGATGAAAGCTTCAAGTAGGGTAGAAGGAGATAAGGAACATTTCAGCATTCACCAGAAAACCTTGCAGATAGCACAGGTGTGCCATCACCTGTATAATTCTTCTAATTACCATACTTACTGTAATAAATGAGCCATAGGCAAACTGGCATTGCCTAATCATGATCATCTACTTTTGAAAACATGTGCTGTATTTAACTTATAACTATTATATACTTTTCCTTTCTAGTCTTATGATTTTTTTTTATTTTATTTTTATTTTTGAAAACATAAGCTATAAACATGTATCTATTTGATTTTAGACTTTACTTTTCATTTGACTTTAAAACTTTTAATGATTTTTTCCCATAGATTTATGATTTCTTTTTCTCTTTTATAAATTTTTTTTTCCAAAAAATTATTTTTCAGCTAAAAGAATGATTATGATAAATTTCTCAAAGTAATCTCAGAGGAGCATCATAGAAATTATTTTCAATTATAATGGTATAGATCAATATTTTATAATGCTTTTGCCATTACGTTATCAACTTCTTACACATGCATACATCAGACAAGGAGCACAAATAAGAAATATTATGGTAAATAATGCACTCAATCTATAAATCTATAATTAAAAGATAGCTAATTGCTGACAAGGTGTTTGATAAGAAGTAAGTGGTAATTGCAAATCAAATGATAACTGCACTGATAAACATGAAAATTATCAATTTAATTCAATTATTTTATTAGCATATAAACATATTACATGTTCATCGCCATACATTCATAAAAGCCTTATGTGTTAGACAAAAAAGACACCAATAATTTTAGTTAAACATTTTCTTTCGACCCTAGCTAGTTCAGACACAAACTGTTACAAAATGAGCATAATCAAAATTTAAGACAATTTATTGATTACTGGTTTTTCTAGAATTAATCTTTGCAGGTCTGTTTATTCCAATGAAAATGCCTATATTTGAAAATTTCTCATAATCTATTTTGCATAAACTGTCCTCAATAGTGTTTATTTAACCAGTTTTTTTAAATAATGTGTTTACCTGGATAAACAATGTAGGTATCTACTGAAAGTAGGTCAACAACTAAATTAGTTACATGTACATGCTAATTAGAAAACAATAAATGTCTTAAAGAGCTACAGTCATTCCTTTGTTGCAGCTTTTTAGGTGTTTAATTTGTTAATTTTTTCATATTATCATCTTACTATTTCTTAGAGGATGTGAGAAAATATACATTTCAATCTAAGGATATTTTTAAATTCTTAATTATGAAATTAAATAAAGTACATACATTTAGAAATATCTTTTTCAATTTACATTTCTTGTTTATATCACAACCTTGTTATAAAGGTCATGCATCAGATGGAGCTTTAAATACATGTATATGCCTGTCACTTCCAGAGAAATTGGTAATTACTGGTTAGTTATCCAGTTTCACTCTAAACTCTTGAAATGTTTCTATAGGGCCTGCAGTGTTTGCTATTATTTGATTGGTCAAATATATAAGATATTTTTATTTAATTGGTCAAATATAAATATAAGATTTATTTACATTTATATTAGGATTAAGTCTATTGTAACCAAATTAAGACCTGCTGATTGTAGATATGCTTTTGTCAAAAAGCCAAAAAAGACAAAATAACAAATCTTTGAATGAATGCTTTGGTATCGACAAACCTGACAAATAAAACATGATTTTTTTCCCCTCATTTCTTTCATTGTATATGTAAGTAAATGACTGATAAGCCTTTGAAAGATGCAGACATGATAAATATCTTCTTTCTTAGTTCACCTTCCTTACACCTTACCATAACACAAACAAGGTATAGATTTAGTGGTCAATGACCCATATAAACTAAACATCACACACCACCTCAACAAAACAGTCAGTTACAGATATAGTGGTCAATGACCTAAGCAAACTTATCTATAGTATAAAAGATTTGTTCCAGTAATTAAATTTATTGTAGAGACAAAAAACATCTGTTTAAAGATTAAATGATTTTTATTATGTTTGCATTTGAGATTTAATGAAAGGACCTACAAGATACCTTCCTGAATAACAAAAAAAACAACACAACATTCAGCAAGAGAATCCTATAAAGCAATGCTGCTCTTTATTTAAAATTAATTAAATTGATTATTCTATGCACATCAATGTTCATTTAGATTTTTATCAATGAATAATCAAATATTGGTAAAGCAAAACAACCTGAATTATTCTTCAAGCAAAGCATAAAAATTATGTCTTTTTGTAATAGAGAGAAAAACTGATTTTAAATTATAAAATATCATGCAAAATTGTTTGAACGAGACAATATAATAATATAGTTAACACTATTTGCTGTAGCTCATTATTTCTATAAAATAATTTCCTAAAGTAGCACCATAAATAATATAATTTTTTTTTTATCTCAACATGAATGTTTTCAATTTTTTTTTCATAGTATGATTCATTATTAACGGTCGAATAGATCACGATCGTAACGGTAATTTTACGTTTATTTCGAGACAGGGGGCGTCTGTTATTGACTACTTACTCACTTTAAATTGTAATTTTTCCAGAATTAGTAATTTTACAGTTCATGATTATACCGTATGGAGTGACCACTGTCCTATTTCTTTTAATTTATTTTGTAATAAATCACAAAATATTGAAAAAAACCAATGCAAGGAAAATTTTTGCAAATATGTGTGGTCAAATAACCTAAGGGAGGAATTCAGAGCAAAGTTAATAACTAAACTGCCGGTTTTTAATACGTTGTTAAATAATGTAGATATTTGTAGTAAATTATCTATTAATGCGCTAGTTTCTGATTTTACCTGTCTGATACAAAATGTAGCTAGCCCTTTGTTTTGTAAATCTTATTGTGTAAATAATAGTGTTGATTTTTGTAATACATTTAATGATAAAAATAATGTTTGGTTTGACCAAGAATGTGTGCAGGCAAAACATGCATATTTAAATGCTTTACGTAACTTTAACAGAGTAAAAAGTTATGAACATAGGGATGAGCTTTGTCTTTTAAAAAGCAATTATAAACATACTGTTAGATTAAAGCGTCGACGTCATATTGCTTTAAAGGAGCGTGAAATCGAAAAGTTACGTTTTTCCAATCCTAGAGAATTTTGGAAATATTTTAAACATAACACTAGTTCGAAGAATAATATTTCAGTGGATGAATTTTTTGAATACTTTTCGTCTATTGGAAACGACATTTTTCAGTCAACAAATGATGAATCTGAAAATTTTGAAACAATGTATGATTTTAATAATACTGACAATGGTGATGAAATTTTAGATAGGAATTTTACTATTGAAGAAATTACAGCAGCTGTTAAAACATTGAAAAGGAATAAATCTCCTGGGAATGATTTTCTTTTAAATGAATACTTCATTGAATCTATTGATATATTAGGGTGTCATATTTGCGATATTTTTAATTGTATATTAGATAGTGGTTTTTTCCCCGAATCCTGGACTGAGGGTGTTATTATCCCACTGCATAACAAGCATTTGATAGTATTGCGGGCAATACAGTAGTCCCCTACCGGTCCCTCAAAAAGTTCTTTAATTGTAATACACTCCTGTGTATTGCCATTTATAATGAATTTGAGGATGAAGTCTGTATTTGAAAATATCAACCACAAAACATAATAAAATAAGTTTGTCTATATCACAGTAATGTGTTAAGTTTCCATGCTTAGTAAGGAAATTATGTTTATACAACCTTGTCATATTATTACGATGTGGGATTTTAAAGTAAATCCTATAAGGAATGAAGAAGTTGGAGTGAAAATACCAGTTTCTCGAAAAAAATCTAAGTTAAAGGGGGACATAATTCTGGAAATAGTCTTGCTAGAGTATTTAACCTTCTCAAAAATGTCGAGTGATAATAAGAAACATATATATGAAGTTTG